>NC_056735.1:1995003104-1995012908 GCF_019279795.1 Protopterus annectens
ACCATTGCAGCTCAAAATGTGAGGTGACAAATGTATTCTGATAATTTTTGCATACACTATTCCTACTGTGATATTGTAGACAAACATGTTAACTTTAAGCGAATAAGGAAATCAAAACAAACATGTAGACACATAATTAAAAATGTAAATAAATAAGTAAGCAAGCAAATAATTAAACATTAAAATGAACAAGTATGTAAATAATTGGTTAAGCTAAATATCTCCAGTTGGCTTGAATGCAACTCACTCCTCTAAGAGAAGAAAACCAGTTTTGTGGACCCCTGCAATAAACAGGCTATACAATAGAAGGAGGAAACTACTTCAGAAAAAAAGCAAATCCCAAGAAGGAATGACATCCCTGATCAGTATCAGTAAGAAACTGAAGTCCCTTGTGAAATCATCCAAGGCTAACTTCAAAAGAAAAATAGCCAAGGATTTAAAAGATAACCACAAAGCCATCTTTAGCTATGTTAAGAATCTAAGTGACAACTCACAGATATGCACTGAACTAGTACAAAATAACACAAAATATACTGAACCTACTGATATTGCCAACATCCTGGCAGAGAGATTCAGTGCAAACTTCACCCCCCCCCACCTCCAAAAGGGCCCACAACAATATCGGAAAAGTGTAGTGTCCCACAAATCACAGATGCACAGGTGAAAACAGCCCTTTCAAAAGCCAAAAATACAGCATCAATGGGACCAGATGGTGTCCAGGCTGCATCTTGCATGAACTACAGAATGGACTAACCCCCCCCCCACCTAAACACGCTGTTCACCCTCAGCCTCTCCACAGGCAACGTGCCCATAGAATGGTGCACAGCAAAGGTTATTCCTCCCCAAAAAGCAGGGGCCACAACTGACCCTGGTAACTATCTCCCCATAAGCCTGACTAGCCTGGTCTGCAAGGCTATGGAGCGCATCATCATGGAACTCATTAACAAACACATTGGGAACCTCCAAACACTTGACCCAACCCAGTTCGGCTTTGTTAAGGGCAGATCATACCTACTAAACCTGGTTGACTTCGAGACAGTCACCAAGGCCATAGACAAGGGAAAGGTGGTTCAGACAGCCTACCTTGACCTCGCCAAGGCTTTCAACACCATTCCCCACTCGGGTATTACAGATAAACTCACCAGGTTGAACATAAACCCCTACGTCACAAGATGGGTTGCAAACTGGCTTACAGACAGAATTCACATAGTAAGAATAGCAGGCTCCAGGTCTGACTCTAAGCCAGTCACAAGTGGTGTCCCACAAGGCTTGGTCCTGGGACCCCTACTGTTCAGCATATACTTCTCAGAAGTACAGGCAAACACAGGACGACTATGGCTAACCAAATTCGCCAATGACTGCAAACTGGGAGCCATAATTGACTCTCTGGCTGACATGGACATCCTTCAAAAGGGCCTTACTGAGACGGACACCTGGTGTCAAAGTCATGGCCTCAAGCTAAATGCCAAAAAATGCATAGTCATCCCGTTTGGGAAAAACAAAACACCCACGAATTACCACATAGGTGGCAGCCTCCTTAATACAGAAGAGGTAATAAGAGATTTGTGGACCCAGGCAGATAGCAATCTCTCCTTTGACAATCATATTGCCAGAGTAGTTAGGAAATCCTTGTAAGTGGCCCATCTATTTATTAAAGGGTTCACATCTAGAAATAAAGAGGTTATAGTGCCTCTCTACTCGTCACTCATTAGACCCATCATAGAGTACAATGCCCCATTTGGGATGTACCTCACAAGACACTTCCAACAGCTGGAAAGTCCACAAAAGTACCTCACCAAGAGGATTACTGGTCTCGAACATATGTCTTATGCAACCCGACTGAAAAAACTTTGGCTGTACTCAGTGGCATATCGCTTACTCAGAGGTGATCTCTGCCTGAATTACAAAGCCATGTCTAACTCAGAATTCTTGGACATGCTCCACCTAAAGAAATCCAAGTCACTGCGAGCCATGCGCTCTAGTGAGTTAAACGTCACCACAACAATAAATAGAACATGCTGGAGGGATAGATTCCTGTCACAGAGACTCCCCATGTTTTGGAACAAAATCCCAAATCACATCAGGCAGAGCCCCTCACTAACACTCTTCAAGAGAAACCTTGACGAGTGGATGGGTAACAGAAAATACACCCCTGGGATCACTTCATTCGCTCTGCTTGACAGAGGATCAGTTAATCAATGGGACGGCAAAAGCCAACACACTCTGGCTAGGCTTATAAATGCCCTTGGGCAGACAGCCTAGTACCTACCTATGAACCTATGAACCTATGAACTAATAGTTTGGAATAAGATCTTCCATATAATAACTTGAGTCAGTAATAGAGTTATTAAGATATTTGAAAAAATGCTTTATTACCAAAAGATGAGAAAGTACCAGGTTAAAAAAATAATAATAAAATTGAAAGGAAACAACTAACTGCAGCCATGACTAGGCCCAATAATTCACAAAGCAGGAAGTCACATGAAAAAGATATACTAAGACAATCAATTAATTTAAAACTTTCCAATCGAATAATGTTATTCACAATGCAAAGTGCATAACATAGCTTATATATAAAATCACAGGTATTAATACACTTCATAGATACTTTTGTAATGGACATTTATAAATTAAATATAAAAGACTGTAAATTGTTCCTCAGCTTTTTAAAATTCTAATGATAGATATAGATTAATTCAACCCAGGAAATACATCAACTTTCAGTCTCAATTGTAATCTGAACTATTTTTCCTTAAACAAATCATTCCATCCCCTGACTCTAAGGTATTTGTTTACATTTTCCAACCCAAGAAATTTAAACATAGGGGAACCTGTGCATACCATTGTAATTTTAAATAAAGCATTACTGGCATCACCTTTCATTATATCATATCAGTGTATGTAAACACATTTACATAAATATTTAGTAGTCTTATCCACATAGTAACAACCAAATGTTTGACACACCACAGGTAAATAACACTGAAGGCCCCACAGGCAAAATATTCTTTAGCAAATATTGGAATGCTGTACTTTATAATGTTTACTGTATTATTATTGTACATACAGGTGCACTGATTACATGCATTGTGACCATAAGTTTTGACCTTTTTTCTATTTTTTTCTTTTCTTATTGTTGTTATGTTACAGTAGCAATTTTAAATTACTTTCTCCTAAAAAAACAAACCTAGGGGAGTCAATTAATTATTCCCTGAAATTGTAATCATCATGAATTAAGGGAAAATAAACAATTATTGCATATAATATTAGTTAAAGTGCTAGCATCCAAACTGAAAATAATAACCATCAAATAAAAAAAATACACTTTAGCAGTTTTTCCTTTTGAAGAAAAAGATTTACCAAGACTGGACTTTTAAAAAAAATTCTAACTTTATTAAATATTTCATCATAAAATGAAATGAAAGAATGGGGATATCCCCTTTCAATAAACATACCCTCTAGGTTGTTTACCTCAAGTAGGAATGTGTCATCATCGGACACCCTTCATACTAAATGGACCATCTGTCCCTTCACAAATCCCTTGCTTTTATGTCTCTGGTACCATCTATTAAAAAGTAAATAAGAGTATGCAAAAGTCTTTTTTTTGCAAATATTTGATTGAGATATACCACCACCACCAATCCTTAGCAATACTTACATCTAAACAATCAATACCATAAAATATCATATGTAAAATGTATGAATGATGTAGTAGAATTGAAGTAGTTACAGAAATCAAGCAAACATTCAAGAGAGTCAGTCCAAAGAAGAAAATATATCATGAAGGTACCAAAAATATATTTTTTTGTAATATCTAAAGGATTTTGTGTCAAATACAAAATATTTTTTTTTCAATAGTAGATAACAATGTTTACAAATATGGGAGCACATGCAGCCCCCATTACTACACCAGAATGTTGTATGAAATATTGACTTTCAAATAATAAAAAGTTGAACAAAATCATCTCCAGAAATGACAATACAGTTTTTAAAGTTTTTTTTGTCCAAAATAACATCCAGTTAAACTATCCCTGTACCACAACAAACTCACCATGTACAGAATCACTGAAAATGGATCAATGACATCAATGGTGATAAAAATCAATTCTGAAGAAAACAAGTCATCAGTTAATGATGCCAAAAATTGCCAAGAATGTTTTAATCGAAATGAGTGTAATCCCATAAATGATTTTAATTTTGGGTCAACATATTATGCCAAAGTATGGGTTTTAGAACCACCTGCATTAACAGTTGGAAATAGTGGTGGATCGTCCAAGCACATTTGAACTTTTGGAATAACAAAATCACAGGGAGTTCTAGATTCTTTAATGACCAAAAAATCATAATCACCAGGGCTAATAAGTTTTGATGTAATAAATCAGTCAAACAATAATCAATGTCTGTATGGTAAATTAAATTAATTCAAAGGTGAAATAACATATACTTCATCATTATTCAAAAGTTTATACTTTCTATTAAGATAATCAACCTTGTTCATAAGGATAGTACTACCATCCTTGACAGGTTTCATAACCCAAATCCGTGTATTTCTCAACTCATTTAATAGTTGTAGCTCATTGATAATCATGTTATGAAAATCATTGGAAAATTTTACATCTAAAGTTTGTCATATAGATAAAAAATTCAACTTCACTAAAAATAATTTAAGCTCAACAAGTGAAGTTGCTACATCCACACATCCCATGAACACAATTGTTAGCTCTTGTTGTTCAAAAAGAAAAAAAAAAGAGAAACATTAATGTCCTTGTGATGATACTTGTAATTTTTTTAGCCATTCTTTTAACATGGACTATACCTCTGTTAGTATCAATGTCCATGAATAATTCTCTTGATTTTTCCATGACCTTTTTTCTTGAAGGTTATCTGCCCCCCCCCCCCCAGCTTTTGGTCTAGACCATCATTTTTGAGTTTTTGTTGTAACTCTTCAAGACTTACAGATTGTGGATCCTGGCAGACCTCTGTAGGTCTTGTTATAAAGAGACCATATCACTCTGTAGTTCTGCTGTTAAATCCAACAGATTATCATTATCAGAAATGACATTTTTACCTAAAGTGGGGGATTTTGTATAAACCACACCTTTTGCATAATCTTCCAAATCATGTGGAAGATTTTTATTTTTATTTTCAATGTTTGATTTACAATTTACTTACACTTTAGCAAAAAAGCTTTATAATTAGTGTAGAGACCATATAAAAGGCAATTTTTAATACTGACATCAGATAAGGAGCTCATACTACTTTCATTATATTTAATTAGTATAACCGTATATTTATTTTTTATTTGACATTTGTTAATGGAGTTAGTCTGACTGGTCAAGAAGCCCTTTTTCAGCAGAGATCCAAGGAGAAAAGCTCCAGAACATAAATAAAATAAAACAAGACAAGAGAAAGATAAAGATATATATATATATATATATATATATATATATATATATATATATATATATATGTGTGTGTGTGTGTGTGTGTGTGTGTATGTGTACAGTGAATAACAAGAAACTCCTATAGTATACTAATAATAAACACACTTCTAAACACAATTTAAATAGTAGCATCTACACAGAAAGTAGGATTACAGTTTGCATTTGGTATTTGACAACAAGTTAAAATATAACAATAAATGTTTTTTTTTTTTGATTTTGTGGAGCATTTTGTACAGGAAGAGAGAAAAAATAGGGATATGGATTACCAGAAAGCATAGTATTAAAGGGAGAAACAAAAGGATGAGGAGGAATAGGTCAGGTTGGAGTGAGACAGGGGCAAGATCATGTTTTGAGCATGTAGTCTTTTAACATTTTTTTGAAGGTGAAATTAATAGTGGTAACTCTTAGGTCAGGGGTGAGTTTATTCCACATGCTAGCAATGAATGTCTATATAGAAGTTTACCTATTTCTTTTATGGGCTTATATACTTCCAGGAGATATTGGTCTGCAATGCAAACAGAGCATTTGGGAGTATATAGAGAGTTTAGGGTAGAGAAAGAGCAGGGCAGAGGGAGGGATTTGCTAGAGTAGAGTGAGTGAGGTAGAGTTGTGGAAGTAAAAGTTGCTTTTGGGCTTCTGGCCATTTAAGATTTTGTACAACATTGTAGTGGCGGGACTGGTATGGAAGATTTGCAGCAAATCTAGCAATTTTACTGTAGGTGGATTCATGTCTAGCCATGAAGTTGGTCTATAGATTATTAAGTATAGCTGCAGCATAGAAGAGAGTAGACAGTAGTAAAAACTTCTGCCAGAAAATGTTTAGTGTCCTTAGTCAGATATTTTTTATTCTTATATAATAGACCTAGTTTCTGGTGCATTTTTTTGATGGCCTGTAAAATATGGATGCTGAGCTTAAGTTGGTCATCAATAATAATGCCAAGGAGTTTAGTATGAGTTTCAACTGAAATAGTATTATTATTGAGAGATGTGACTGTGAAGGAGTTTTTACAATTTTGTAGAGATTTGGGGAGGAAGAGTAGACTTTTTTTTAGGTTTTAGTCAGAGTTCATTGCTGGTTAACCATTTTTCACAGATAGAAGTGAGTCTTGATTAAGGGACAGAAGGTGGGAGAGATTATCAGAACATGATATGATAGTGGAATCATGCACATATTGGATAAAAGAGGAGTGGAGAGCAGACTGTGTGAGGATTATTTGTAAAGATGTTAAAGAGGAGGGGCCCTAGTATTGAATCTTGGGGTATACCAGTATGGACAAGAAGGAAAGGAGAGGATGCTGATAGCCATCTGACAGATTGAAATCTATCAGATAGGTAGCTGGAGAACCAGAGTATGGCAGATTGTGAGAGATTAAAGTTTTTAAGTTTAAATAGAAGCAGATTGTGGAAGACAGTGTCAAATGTTTCGGATAAATTGTGGAAAAGACTATAGACTATTTTGTTTTATCACGAGTTTGGCAATGGTCTGTGTGAAAGTTATGAGTGGTGGCAGTGCTATGGTGGGGACAAACGCCATGTTGTGTAGTTGTTAGTAGAGTCTCCTGTAAAAAGTGTTCAAGGATTTGCTTATGTATGCATTTTTCCATTATTTTAGAGAGGGGAGATAGTATAGCAATGGGGAGATAGTTGAAGGGGTCTGTAGAATTACCTCCTTTATGAAGGGGAATAACATAAAATTTCTTCCGTATATTGAGTACAATGTTTTCAAGGACGGCTCGATTGATAATTATGGAGATGGGTTGGGCAATGGTGTTAGCAGCAATTTTAAGAAATTGAGGGGTTAAGTTGTCAGCAGAAGGAGAGCATGGTTTAAGTTTAGAGATAAGTGATCTGATATATGCAGTGGGGTGGGGTTCAGAGAGAAGGTAGAGGTGGCGGAGGTGGGAATGGGATTGATAGCAGGAAGATTTGCATTGTTATTTCTAGTAATATTCTTGATAGAATTGATGAAGAAAGTGTTTATAAGAGTAACAGTATTGAGCTTAGAACTATTTGGACAGGGCCTAGGTGTAGTGGGCTTACCTGGGTAAAGGAGTTTATTTATATTGTTCCAAAATACTCTGGGATTAGATTGAGGATTATTTAGTGGATTATGATAGTATTGTCTTTTATCATTATCAATGTGTTTTTTTAATACAGTTACTGGGTTCTCTATAAATTTGATGATGAGCTGGGAGATTAGTTTTTTTTCCAGATCTTCCAGGCCCTGTCTCTCTCCCTCTCTCTCTCTCTCTCTCTCTCTCTCTCTCTCACTGTAGCACAAGATTATGAGGGGTTGTGATAGCCAGGGTGAGAAGTTAGATTTTAGTCTAATATTTCTCATGGAGGCCATAGACCTTTTAGTGTTAAGGAAGATGTCACTGAATTTGGAGACAGCCTCATCAAGAGGAAGGTTGTATAAGAAGGACCAGTTGAAAGAGGAACGTATATTGCTAAAGATAGTAGGAGTGAAGCTGGAGAGTTTGTGACAGTCTTTAAAATGGTGAAATCTATGGAGTTGAGAAGAATGTCTATGGACTAGGGTGGGAAGATGGTCACTGAAATAATCAGGAAGAGTACAGAGATTGTGATAGAGGTTTGAGCTGGAAGTGAGAATCTAATCAAGAATTGTGCCAGTGTTGTTATGTTTATTATATCAAGTAGAGGAGATGAGTTGAGAGAAGCCACAGAGGTTGATGTAGGCATGGAGAGAGGAGGAGTTTAAAATAGTCCAGTCAATATTAACATTATCTCACAACCACGCTAATCAGAAAGTGTGGTAATTCCCTGTAAAGCTCAGAGCCAACGTTCAAATTTTTAGGGAATTTCCAACATCTTAAGCCTTTAGGGACTTGCTGTTTTTTAATACATTCCATAAAATAACTGTTCTTTACCTGCAGATTTCAACATTTGTTGATTTCTTTCTCAAATTTATCAAGTTACTCAAAAAGGGAACCATATTTGTGAACATATAAAACATCAGTGTTTCCAATTCTGACAGTTTAATTTGAACCATGAACCAAGAGGAATCAAGTGGATAATTATCAATTTGTTGATACCAACACTGATACAACATTAAAGTTCTGATAAAGAATTCAAAACATGAGAAACATTACCACCACTGACTGCCAATTCTGCTACTCCATTGGTATAAGGGATCTAGAAGGAGTGGAGTTAAACACTTGTATTAAACTGCTGAATAAGCAATGGAAGACTACAGATGTTGCTGTTTAATAATTTCAGTTTCTGGGACAGTTCAACAGATTCTTACAAGGGAGTGTTCACCATGGCAGTGGCCCATATTAAAAACCACAAATCACCAAAAAAAAAAAAGTTTCAGTTTCAAAAACAAGGAAACAGCTGACTGGAGCCATTGCCAGGTTCAATAAAGCAAGAAATCCAAACAAAAACATGTACCAAGACAATTAATTTATTTAAAAATTATGTGGTTGAGCATTTTTGTACCAGCAGATTTCATCAGAAAAATAAATACAAACAGAAATAACTTTAAATACCTACAATTAAGTCACAAATCAAATCATAATCAAGCATAAAATTAAATGTTCTATTTAACTAATGTTCATAATACTAATTGCATAACATGCCTCATATATAAGTCAAATACTATAACACTTCATAGATACTTTTGTGATAAACACTTAATATGAAATATAAAATAATATATACACATATAGTACTCTTACCTATATAGTACAAAGCAAATGCTTGACATAGTACCAGTTATATAACAGTTTGAATTGTTTCAATTTGGATGCCAACAATTCAACTAATATTATGCACAAAAAAAGAATTATTTAATTTCATTGAATGATTAGGTGATTCCCCTTGGTTTACTCTGAAAAAAGGAAATAATATAAAATCACTTCTGAAACATGAAAGCAATAAGGGGCGTCAAGAATATGGTTGTTACTAATTGTGTAAGACTACTAGATGTTTAAGTAAATGCATTTACATACAAGACTATAATATAATGAAAGATGATCCCACTAGTGCTTTCTTTAAGTGCACACAGGTATACACAGGTTCCTCCAAGATTAAATCTTTGAGTTAGAAAAGGCAGAAAAGGACCTTAAGGGTGGTTAATCGAATTCTTTGATTAAGGAAAAATAGCTCACATTGCAATTGAGACTGAAAGCTGATGTACTCCTGGGTTGGACAAATCCACATCTATCGTTAGTATTTTAATAAGACATAGGAACAATTTATAATTGTTTAGGATTTGATATGTGACTTATCTATAGTTCATTAAAGATATTTTCTGTTTGCATGTCCTGTTTTGATGAAGTCTGTTGGACTAAAGTGATAAACTAGATGATTTCTAAATAAATTAATTGGCTTGGTA
>NC_056735.1:1995055260-1995120260 GCF_019279795.1 Protopterus annectens
TATGCAGACCATGTACTGGTACTGCAGTAGCAACTATTACTTATGCCTGCACTAGTGCACATACCAGCATATGTAGACCAAATGCAATACTCATACTCATTGTTCAGGATGCAGGATCAGCACATATGAATACCTGAACTATAATCCTGTTTGCTGTTGATGTGCTCTTAGTCAATGATCTCAAACTTATGTCTTAAAGAACCTGTCCATTTGTTATATTCACCTGTCGTGGCCTTCTTTTGAATCTTAAAAAAAAAAAAAAAACATGGTATAAAGGGAGCAGACAACAATCGTGTTTAGTACATTTGTTCTTTTAATGTCTCTCTAGAACATCATCATAGCAAACAACAAAATTAATGACTCACTTAAATGTAGTAAATACTAACCACATAACGTATCAGCTGACCCATCTCACTTACTTCCATATAGTTAAACAACTATAATTATTTAAATATTTCTGTGTTTTAAATAAATAATATGTCTTTTTAAAGTATGTGCTTTTAAAACTACCATGAAAAAAACACTTAGACCCTGGGATTCAATAAATTCTGTGGAGGCTTTGCGTGAAGCCTACATGAAGTTTACATGTTTGCACAGTGAGCAGCAGTGCTAATTACATATTCATGAGGCACACGGTATTTAAACATAAACAAGTGCTGTTTCTTGGCTGGCAACAGTGTTTCTGGCCAGGAAACTATATAAACCAACACGGATAGTGAACTTCTATACTATAGAACAAGCTGGGCTAGCTGAATTGCATGAAATGCCACAATGATTACCAGGTCTTAACATATAGTAAAGTATATGGACCAAACACAGTTCAACACAGTGCATACAGTACAGAATATTGTGAAATCCATTTCCAGGCATTCTGTACAAAAGTTGTGTAAATTATCTGTAAGGGTACATGGACTGCCATGTAAAATAAACAGTCAAAGGAAGTGTACGTATTGAATAGGTACACACAGATGAATTTTAGGAATGAACCCAGGGAAAGAGGACGGGTGAAACATTGTAATGTATAGCAGATAAGGAAGACAGTTGTAGCAGGAACACTAATCACATATTAATATGGCACAGTACAGACTGCACACTGAAACTGTGTATTATCTGTCTGTCACATAAGCTGACATAACAATAGAGATGTTTTGTGAGATAAGCATCCTTACACGAACAATGCAGAGGACATCTAACAGGGATGTTACATGCAATTGTGGTAGGGTGTAAACTGTTAAGCTGTGCAAACTAATTTGCCTGAATACGAGTGTAGTGTCAGCAGAAGTCTCCAAAATGTGGGACACAGTAAAAGAAACACTCACAATCATGGACAGCATAAGAATAATACCACCAGTAATCCCATGTCTCTGACATAATACATGTAATTCTGAGTGGTCATAGATGGCTCTGCAAAAACACATTTGTACAACTATTATTACATGTCAGCAATCTATGAGGATAATCAAGCACACTGTCCTCACACGGTAATATTTGCTGGCGGTATTAGGAAGAACACTGCTATATCTAGGGTGTATATTATGTTGTCAAATTTTTAAAAGTTCGAACATCATATGATCGAAGCCATATGATGAAACTTTTAAAAGTTCGAAAAGCTAAAAAAAAATAAACAACAGAAAAAAACCTACCTGACCATTTTAAGCAGGGGGGCAAGCCCTCCTGCATCCCCACAACCCACGCTCTTTAAGTATACCAACTCTGAGATTGCACTACAGTGCAGGAAAGGGAAATCTTCCCATTCCGCACTGTATGGTGATCGCCATTGAAATGTCTGAACTTTTAAAGTTTGATCATATGGGGTTGACCATATGACGTTCAAACTTTTAAAAGTTCGATAACGTAATGTACACCCCTATATATGTATGTGACATTAAGATCAATACAGGCTAGTTCACTAGTGTATGTGGCAAATATATATGGCACAATCCAGACTGTCATGAATATAACCCATGCTATCAATGTTATCAAACAGCTATGTATTTATAGTGTGCATCACCAGAACAGGTTTCATGCATGCCATTGGTATAACACCTTGTTGGGTATTCTGCATCATTAGACAGTAATGTTTATGCAAGAAAAAGAATACCAAGGTATGGCCAATAAGATGTGCAACAGCTCACTGTGGCAAAGGTGGAACACTTCAGTTGCACATCAAGGGAAGATGTGTAGGGAGGTACATGAAGAAGGGTGCATTGTACTCAGTTATTGTTGTGATGAAGGCTTATGGAGGTATTATGGCCTTTGATGTGGATGTCCTTCACATATTCAGTAGTTGTGTTACATACAATGGAGTAGTCAGCACTGTGGCTACATGCTACTGAATGGTCCACATACCATCTACCCAAGGACACAGGTCACATACCAGTTGGTCAAATTATAGTGTGTGACGTCTACATTATTTTTGGGTAGTGCATTTGTTCTCATAACATAACCAACCCCCCATTTTTGTTTCATCTTGTGTGTTGTCATGGCTGTGGCAGCAATCTTTGGTGTGTATTGATACTGTCTGTATTATACTAATATCACAGTTGGAGTCAATGATTCCCCACAATCTGTAGCTCTTCAGAAAGTTGTTTGGACACAGGATGTGTATGTAATTTCATTTGTGACGTCTGTGAGTTAAATAATGGACAAGAAGGGGCCTAGCAGACAGCCCTGATATATGGGCCTGATCACTGGACCTGAGATATAGGCCACTTCACACATTCCAACATATTTAGATGCCATATATGTGATCCACACTGGTCTACACACTTGGTAGTATAGGTGTTTATAACCACATCTGACAGTGTTGAGTGAATACCTCAGTGTAGATTTGTGTCAAATGCCTTGGCCTGGTCAAGTTTCACAGGATGATAGTGTTGTCATTGTGCATGCCCTCCATTACCTCTTTGAGGACATCTATCAGTTGTAACAGATATGGCTGTAGCATTAACGACTCACACATGTGTGTTGCACACAGCCAGGATATCACTAGTTTCCATTTATAAAAGGTTCATGATGACATGTTGGTCTATGTCACAGATGATTAGAGTCAGGATATGTCTATACATGCATGCACCATGTACTGTCCCCCTCAAAATCAAATGGATGCATGTTGATGTATGCCCTTCTTTGGGAACATAGTGCGGAAGGTGTGTTGAAGTGTGTCTCCAACTGTGTCAGGTAGGTGTATGTTCTGAGTCACATTAAAGGCATTCTATGATGTTGTCACAGCCCATTGACTTTGTGTGATAGACTTGTCTGAAAGTAAGACAGTGCATACTCCCTATCTTGATTATGCCTAGGATTGAACACACTCCCCCACCCAGGTATCATTGAGAAACTTTTCCAGCTGGGGATTAATCATTATGTCACCAGATGGTTAACCAATTGGCTCATCAACAGAACATATATCGTGAAAGTTGGTAAATCAACTCTACTAATAAAGCTGTCACCACTGGCATACCCCATTGATCTGTGTTTGGCCCTTCACTGTTTGGAATCTATTTCTTGACAGTCCAGGATAAAGTATATGGTTTTTGGATTACCACATTTGCTGATTCTGGCATATTGGGCACAATAATTGAGTCTGCCAATGATGATAACATACTACAGAAGGGGTTAACACAGACAAATGTTTGGTACCAAAGCCACACTGTCTACATAGAAATGCAAAAAAAGTGCCATTATTTTGGCCTTCTGCAAAGTGGAATTTCCTCCTAATTAGAGCATTAACAACACTCCTCCTATGCTGAAACCCAGTGGTGCAAGACCTAGGAACACATATATATAGCAATATGAACTTTGACCACCAAGTGTCTACAGTGGTATGAAAGGGTACATCATGCTCCTCATAAGTCAGGCCATTATATCCATATCTGATGATGATATAACAGCACTGTACTCAAACCTCATCAGAATAGTAACAGAGTATAATGCTGCCTGTTGCATGTACACCTGCAGCAGCTGGAAAGATCTCAGTGGTTTCTTACCAAGAAAATACAAACCACGCCATGACATCTGTGGATAGACTGAAAGCACTGTCACTGAAATCTGTATCATAAAGGATGAGGTGACTTGTGTCAGGCCTACAAGCCAGCATTTGACCATCAGATCACCCTTGATGACAATACTGCACATCCGCAAATCAGCTATAGCTGCCAACATCGGCACAGTCTAGTGAGAAGAAAATGGTAATAGCAGTGCCCCACATGGTGTTATAAAATGCTCTATCTAATGTCAAGCAAGTGCACAGGCACACACACTCACACACACGCACACACACACACACACACACACACACACACACACACACACACACACACACACACACACACACAGCCCAGTTGACTGCAATGGGAAGAGAATCCCTACCTATCTACGTACACTGACTAAAGAACTCTGTATTTAAGGCAAGTAGGACAACTCAAGTCTGACTTGGAAAGTGCCATACGATGCTATATAGCTGATGACATCAGCAGTGTCTGGGGAGGAGAAATGGTAATAGAAGTGTCCCACATGCTGGTGTAAAATGCCATCTCTAATTTCAATCAAATGTACACACACACACACACACACACACACACACACACACACACACACACACACACACACACACACACACACCAGTAGACTACAGTGAGAATGGAACACTTACCTAAGTACACAGACTAGAAATCTCAGGACTTAATGCAAGTGCCACAGCACAAGGCTGACTTTTACAAGGCTGCAGGCCATCTTATTGTGGATGAGATCAGCACTGAATGTTGGAGAAAAAGATGTTGGGAGGTCTGCACAAAAATGGATGTGTAGGCTTGTGCAAGTGCCAAACTTGTGTCAAGTCATGGAATTGGAGTAGTAACTGTCAGATACACATGTGCTCTTCTGGCTAGATAGACACACACACACACCTACAAAAACACCCCCAAATTGACTGCAGTGAGAACAGAATCCCTACTTATATAAGTACACAGACTAGAGAACTCAGGACTTTAGGCAAGTGTCACAGCACAAGTCTGGCTTTTATAAGGCTGTAGGCCAACTTATAGTGGATGACATCATCACTGGATGTTGGAGAAAAGAAGTTTGGAGGCCTGCATGAAATGGATAGGTAGGCTTCTTCAAATGTCAAAATAGTTCAAGTTCTGCATGTTAACAGACTGAGTGTGCAATGTGTAGTATGTGGTGGTTGTTTTCCGATGTGCAGGTATATTTAAAGAGGTAACTTTACAAAATGTATGCAAATTGGTGTCCGCATTGCTACAAGCATTTGAAAATCTGAATGTGCATTGTCATTCTAGAGATGTGCATGGTATATCACACAACATTTGTTATCAATTTATGTAGGGTAGTTGATATATTTGTCAGCAAGTGCTAAGAGACCAGGGTTGCAGTGCAATGGGGGAGGTAACACATGGCTGCATTTTACACATGTGACATAGTCTTAGGGCCTTCATTTTTTTATGTTATCACGTGTAGTTTCATGGTATGAACACTAAATAACCAGCAAGCATAGTACAAAGTTGAGCCGCAGGTTTGCACTGTGCCTGGCAAAGTGTTTCCGCATGCAGGATACACATATCTATTGTTTTCCCTGTTTGTGTGTAGTTAAGCAGTGCAGAAACATGAAGCTCATTGCTAAAATTATGAGAGTTAGTATTGAGTGAAATAAACATACCTGCTGCTTAGCTGACTTTGTGGCAGCAGGAGTAAATGCATTAACACATTTATTTTTGAGTCCAGATGATACTGCGTTCAAATCCAGGTGTATGCAATGCTTTTAAAGAAATAGCAATACTGCAATTAATTTTTTTCTTTATTCTACATTCACCATGTGTTACTGTGTTTTACGTTAGCCTGACATGTTTACATGGCATTGCACAGAGATAAACCACACCACTGAGGAGACGGTCATCGTCACTTGGCATTGGTGCACAATGCCAAACTCCGTGCTAATATAGAGGCCAAAAAGTGAAGGGCTTCATTGGTTTTCTTACTTGTGAGTGTTGTGTGTGATTTATTTTTGACCAGATTACAGGTGTTAAGATGGGGTAGATAGGAAAGTGGTGAATTGGAAAGCAAGCATGAGGTAGAAAAAAAGGAAAGAAAATGTAGGAATGTGCAAGAGGGAGGTGGGAAAAAACATAGCTCTCCATTCCTTTAACAGTGTAAACTGAAAATATGTACAGAATATTAACTGAATTTGGACTGTCATCTCCACAAAGAATGATGAATCATTCATAAATACAGCTGACAGTTTGAGGTGTTAAGAATATATGTGTGTGACCTGACAAGGTTCTTGTATATAGATTCATTTGTGTATGTCATATTTAAGAATGAACGCCATCCAAGTCCACATAGTAGAATTATACTTACAGAAACATAGTAGATAGTATACCATCAGTCATACATCTGAAAATACAATAAAATATCCTATCCAAAACATATAATTTATAGAAGCTCCATTATCTAAAGTGTTATAAGTGGTATTGAATATGATGTGAAATGGAATAACAGTAAAAATGTCTGGAATGTCATGTATTAGAAACCAGGACCCTGTGTATGGCAGCCCTACACTTACACATGTTCCCACAAGAATGTTGAAATAGCACTTGTATATTTTTCTGTTCATTGCTATAAGCTGGACTGTCACAACAGTAAAAATATGCTGCACTTCCTGTATTTGAATGCATGGCCATCTGTATTACTGTCCTACACTTACACCTGCTGCCATAGGAATAGTTAAATGACACTTGCATAATTCTCTATTCATTCTTAAGATTTGGGTATTAACTGCTGCTTAGAATGTTTGTGCAGTACCCAACAGAATTAATATAATGTATACACTTTAAATTATTGACTGTCTGCATTCTGTCTGCAGGTGTTCAATGGCTGCAGGTGTTGGGGAACCTTGCTAACCACCTCACAATGTTGCTTAGTGGTGTTGCATGATGGTAAGTAAAAATTGCAAGAATGTGTCCTTTTTGACATTTACACTGTCTACACGAGTCTGCAGGTCTTCTTTCTGCTTCCAGTGTGGGCTAGTAGTCCAGGTTTTTACATGGCTAGGGAGTGTACAAACCAGATAAGAAAAGCTAAACCTGGCATTCATTTTGTTTGTCAGTTTTCCTTTTTTCTGCTAAGCTGCTCACTGCATAGACAGTGGCATAAATAATGGAAAATTAGTTGAACTGAAGAAAAGCAATCTATAAAACAAACACTACAAATTTTTACTTGATACACATGAAACATTTTTACACAGTCTGGATTGAACTCTCACTCCAATAAACCACTGACAGTAAGGGTGTCTTATCTTTTTCTGCCACACAGACAGACTTGCAGCAGGGAATTGAAATCATAGGGTATACAACCAACATCATTCACAGTACAAATGAAACATATGACAGTTGTTTGTACATGTATTATTTTTAGATGTAGTTCACTGAGTGAGTGATCATACAACCTTTTATAAATATTGCTTGCAGAAATGCAGCCTTGTCTTATCTCTCTGTGCTTGTTGCTCATTCTTGTCTTATCTGAGCAATAATCTGAATCATGCATTCTGTAAGTATTCTGTATCATTGTCCTGCAAATGTGTGAGGATATTAAATGGCAATAATATAAAGCTGTCAACAAATGAAGGGGAAGTTGGATGATACTAAAGAGCAACTGTGAAATATGTGCTGCTTACTTACATTTAAAACCTTGAAACAATTATTTCTACACTTTGTAAGTCTAACTTGGCTGATATATCCACTGGAAATAGGGCAGTCTGAATTGCTGCTGTGGTTTCCTTCTCCCTACCAGTAGTCATTTACAGTTGCAATCCATTAGCAACAAACACTGAGGGAGTGCCTGTGCTATGTTTACATTTGATACACAGAGCCAAGTAATTGAAATTCAGCAATTCTGATGAGTTTACACCTCATTTGCATCTTCACTGTGCTCACAGCTCTGGATCTACACCATAAAAAGGGAACAATGTAGCTAGGGAACCTGAAGGTGAGGAGAATTGTTTATGTGGATAACACAGATGAGGATATTACTTTGGGATAAATCTGCACAGAATACTACTGACCTAGATACGGTCTGCTTGCCTTTTTCAGCTATTTACTGCATATACTGAAATGTCATTAAGAAAAATCTGTTAATTTTAACATCTGTTTTTAAATTTTACAATTTTTAATCTGTTAACATTAGCACATGCTACTTTTATCTTTATGCATTTGTTACAAGTGCACTGATGGTATAGGAATGTTTTTCAGGCCACTTCACTTTCTAAGATGCACAGCCTTATTAAGTGTCATCATAAATGCTAATGTTACAACTGTGTTTCTATGTATACTCTTCTATTGTTATTTCCTTGAAATGTAAATGTCCTAATTTGTCAATGACACAGGGTGTTAGCCTTCTAGGATGGACCATACACATTTCTAGAGGAGTGCTGGCCACAGATAGACATGACTGGCAATCGCTTAAAATTGAATGTTCTCTGTCAAATCTGTACACATTTTTCAGGGACAGTTCATTTGATAGCAATTTTAGCATTTCACTGATGGTTTGTTAAAAAAATTTTAATTTTTCTTGTTCTTTTGGGAGTGGGGGAGGATTTCTGTTTTGGCACAAACAAGATATTTTTGCTATTGTTACTCTCCTTGTTTTGGATCTAACCTTGCTTTGTTTGTGATTATAATATGTTACAACCATGCAATTACTTTTTTTATATTTCAGTATCTGGACTGTTTTATGTTTCTCCAGTCGGTAATAGTGAAATGCCACATTTTTATGTGTCATCTCGAAGCAGGACTTTTAGTTATGTGATACTTATGTGTATTATCCTTCTGTTGTGTTTTAGGTCACCTAGGAATATGGTACCCAGGTGCCCCAATACATGAAAAGCCCTCTTCACTGTCCCTGAGAAGCAGGACATTGTGGAAACTTTTAGGTGTCATGGTGCCTTTCTGCTTAAAGGGGGCATGGATATATGTCAGTAAGAATGCATACTAGGCAGCAGATAGTTGCTGATGTGAATGCAGTAGGTGGCTACACCAGGACATATGATCAGGTGTGCCATAGGACCACTGACATGATTTAATCTGCAGAGAGGAGATCAGCTGCAGTGGCCTGAGATCAGATGGGTACCAGGTGGGGGGCAGCTACAGACTCACCACTAGCAGCAAATGAAGAGTTCCTGTCCACTGTCAGAGATCCAAACAGCTCAATGAAAACTGGAGAACAGCATGTAACTGACATTGGTGCTGCTGTTTCAGGGAGAACAAGACAGTATGTCCCAGGAGGATCTTCGAGGTAGGCTTATGTATCTTAATTGTTAAATACTCTTGTATTGGAAAATATTGACAACAGTATGTAAGTTCTGTTTAACAATGAATTCATTTGGGAGGGAGAGTTGTAGATTGGTAGAGTTAACAACACATTCTAATTGATTACACGTGGGCATGTCTTGCACTTGTCATCTGCATTCTTGTTAAAAGTGCCGTTAATGGACATATAAAGGGCAACAAGTTTTAATTCCCTGTAATCCTGTTAACTGTGATGATGTTGTCCTTACCTTTTGCTTACCTTCTTCCAGGACCATCATCCATGGGAATCATAGCATCATCTTCACATGGTAAATCAAATATTTTGTCTGTCAGTAGCGATGAAGAATTCAAAGAAATATATATTTTATCTGTATATGTGATGTGGGTGTCAGGACTGTTATGTATATTGCTGTACTGTCTGTAGTAGTGGCACCACTGTTAGTTTATTAGCATGCATTTGACTATAGTAGTTTAGCTATTAACTTCCTTCCTGTGTCTGTTGCTTATGCTGACAGTAGAAGTGTAGGACTCTTACCACCTGGTGTCTTAGTATCGACAGACTCTGATGATGGTGGCCAAAGAGAGGCATAGTCCAGAGGTTGAGTCTGACACTGAGGTTGACATTCAGCCATGCCCTAAAATTCCATCAGACACAGCCAGTAGGCCTACAGCGACCCATTCCAGTAAGCCCTCAGATGTTGGACAGGTGGAGTGCGAGACACTCAATTACAGAAGTGTGGTTACTGTGACTTCAGTGCCTGTTAACTCTGGCCATAGTCAAGGTGTGGGAGAGGTGCCACACAGGAGGGTTTTTAGGGGTGATCAGTGGAGGCCTGCTGTCTATCCATCCTCCACCTGATCCAGCTGTGTCTTCCTGTGCTATTCGATGTATGTTTAGGATCATCATGGAGCCACAGTCCCATTCCCACAGGTCCTGCAAAGAAATGCTTAGAGTTGTAGATGTGACATAGGCTGACATGCATGACTGCCTTCACCGTGTTGCCAATTCAATGGATCGGATAAATGACACATTGGAATGTGCAGTGTCTGTGATTAAATGTCTGCTGAGAGTGGGATGGCATCCTTATGGGCATAAGTCAGCCACATCATTTGCTGTGAGCCAATGTGGCTTGGCCTGATCACGCTCCCATAGTGGCACTACTTCCACTGCTCCACCAGTGGTTGAGGTATCCACATACAAATGTGGCAGGCCATGGGGTCATGGTCCTGGGTGTCCTTGTGAGGGTAGCTCATCCAGCAAACATCATCTATATTCAGGTAGCAGCAGTGCATCTGACTGTAGGTGTGGACACACCAGTACAACTCCTGCAGAGCCAGTTCGGGTGGTTGGGTATGACAACGATGAAATGCCACCTCTACCATTCATGGCTCAGACCTGTCTGACATACCAAGATGTAGAGCTAGAACAGAGCTTGCAGACGCTCACTCACCAATTCCACCTGGAGGACCCATACATGCAGACAGACACACAACAGTTACATAGTTCAGCCATGAAGCTTAAAGCTCATTTTGTCTGACTGGCCATGTGTTAGTTTGACCAACTGTCTGTTTCTCTCTTTCTTACTCACATGCACTCACTACCCTTTTCTGTCATCATAGGTATCCTGCTCCCCTTCCACGTGGGTTACCTTCAGAATCTCAAAATCCTAAAACCTCGAATTTCATATGGTCAAGACCATATGATCAAAGTTATAGAACTTTGACATTCTGAATGGAGATCTGTGTACAGCACAGAATGGGAGATTTCCCTTTTCCTCAGTATAGTACAATCTTAGAGGTGGTATAATTAAGTACTCCAAAACAAAATATGCTAGCAAGTACGGCAGGTGCACGAGCCACAGTAGCTTGAGTATTCAACAAACAAAAAGGCCAGCACCAGGGATTGAAGCAGAAATAGAAACAAAAATGTTTTATTATTTAAACCAGACCGGTTTCAGCTTGTAGCTTTCCTCAGTGGCTATACATGATGTGTGGTTGACAAACTGCATTTAAATAATAGAACCAATAAAGCAAATAATGACATCATTTCCTGTTAAACCCAGAAAAAAGTTGTGCAAATAAGATACATGTATACATATATATAAATAATATTGTGTATATGAAAATATAGAAATTAGCAACAAAAATTGAATGTATTCAAAAAAATATAAATTATAAAATAATAACTGGACATTTTTTCGAAACTTAATAATAGTTTTATAACTTGTCATTAAGACCTGGGGAAAAGAGACACCTTAGTTTCACTATCCATTTCTTTTCTTTAGTGTTAAGTAAATCATGCCATCCTGTTCTGAAATCTTTATTTCCGAAAACTCTATCAATAATGGTAAAAGTAAATTTTGCTGTTGGATGAGTGAGTGAGTGTTTGTACAACGCATTGGTCATTCTACCATTCCTAATATCCCCCAAATGTTCAGACATGCGACATCTGAACTGCCTTGAGGTCTGACCAATATAAAACGCTTGGCATGTACAAGTTACTAAATAAATGACCCACTCACTTCCACAGTTGGCAAAGCACTTGATGTCAAATAATTTGCCTGTACTTTTGCTGGTAAAGTTCTTGGTTTTGAAAATGTTTTTACAAAATGAGCAATGTCCGCATGGATAACACCCCACCAGTCTGTCTCCAGAGAGAGTGGTCTGATGATAAAGGCTAGATTGAGACGTAATCCTTTTATAATAAGAAAAATGTGATCGAAGAGTTTTACCTTTTCTGTATGAAAATTTGCATCTATCCCCCAACCAGTCATCTAATCTTATGCTACTTTTAAGTAAGTTCCAGTTTTTATTGATAATATCTGTAAATTGAGAAGTATTCCTCCCAAAAGTGGTAACTAGCCTGATAATATCCTGTTTATCCCGAGAATGTTTTGATTAACTTTTATTAAGTTTTGAAAAAATGTCCAGTTATTATTTTATAATTTATATTTTTTTGAATACATTCAATTTTTGTTGCTAATTTCTATATTTTCATATACACAATATTATTTATATATATGTATATATGTATTTTATTTGCACAACTTTTTTCTGGGTTTAACAGGAAATTATGTCATTATTTGCTTTATTGGTTCTATTATTTAAATGCAGTTTGTCAACCACACATCATGTATAGCCACTGAGGAAAGCTACAAGCTGAAACCGGTCTGGTTTAAATAATAAAACATTTTTGTTTCTATTTCTGCTTCAATCCCTGGTGCTGGCCTTTTTGTTTGTTGGGTATAATTAAGTAGCAGGGAGAGTGAGGGGTGAAGGGGGGCTTGTCTCCCTGCAGAAACATTTAAACAGCTGTTTTTTTTTTTTTATTTTGGATTTATTTCGGAATCTTGATATTCCAAAACATCGATTATATGGTCTCGATCATATAACATTCGATGTTTCAGAATTTTGAGATTCTGATGAATTCTTACACACACACACACACACACACACACACACACACACACACACACACACACACACACACACACACACACACACTAAACACCTTGTGTAAGTGATAACTGTGCCATATCCTTGTTTTCTATATTTTGGATTCAGGGATACATAACATTTGTGTCTGATGTTCAAGGTACATAGCTGACTTAGTCCTTAGTATATATGTGTTTGCGATGTTGTTTTGCTAATTGTACCTTTGTCATATTTTGGTCTTAGAAAATTAGACAGTCAATAGAATCAAACATTTTTGTGTCAGTATTTTTAATAATCTTCTGAGGGTTGTGAAGTCTGAAATTGAAACGTATCTCATTATTTTCTAACTTCTCTCTGTAATGATTTTCCAGTACAAAAGTATGATGCTAAACTGAGGATGTTCCGAGACAATCAGTACTTTTGAGAGGTTTGAATGTGTGAATCTTTGATGCCTGAGGCCTACTACTTGATAGAGGACACATGTAGTCACATAAATCTCTGCCATCACAGTCATTGTCCCCAACCATGTCCCAAGACTCTCATTCCACATTCCAAAGCACCCTGGAAACTATTAAGATCCAACCCAACACACTCATACTAGGTGACTTTAACTACCCCACCATCAACTGGCAAAACTACTCATGCACCAGTGCACTGGCCCAGTGCTTCCTGGAATTAATCAATTCCAATGCCCTGGACCAGCTCATTCTTACCCCCAGTAGAGGAAGAAACATCTTTGGCCTGGTTATTACTAACACTGTCAACTGTTGCTCTACAACAATAGTCAATTCCTCCCTGATTAGATCTGACCACAAACTAATCACCATGGAAATCCACATCTCATCCACACTCCCCGCAAAGGTATCCACCATGAAAAACTTCTCCATAGCTAACTTTGGACTCTTAAAAACAGAGGTGGCTAAATTTATGGCACCCATGCCAATGGAAAATAGATGAATGACTGCTGAATCATACACTAATGCACTGTAGAAGCACATACATAAATGCATGGAACTAGGCATACCCAACAGAACCAAGACATTATCCTCAAAACAAAAGGAAGCTAGTTTGGTGGTCCCCTGCTATTAATAAATTCTACAACAGAAGGAATAAACTGTTGCAGAAAAAGGTGAAGTGTTAGGGCTGGAAAAGATTCCCTTATTAGCCTGAACAAAAAGTTGAGATCCCTCATCAAAACCTCCAAAGCCAGTTATGAAGGCAGAATTGTGGCAGACACCAAACACAACCACAAAGTCTCCTATAGTTATATCAACAATCTTCATGGCAATACCCAGATTTGCTCTGAGTTACTGCACACTGGTATTTCCTATACTGAGCCAACACATATTTCCAACATACTGGCCAACAAATTCAGTGCCAACTTACCCCCCCCCCCAAAGGACCAATCTCAATACCGGAAGAATGCCAGGCACCCAGCATTACTGCAGCACAGGTTAAAGCTGCATTGTCTAAGGTCAATAATGCATCTTCCATGGGACCCAGCAGTATCCCTGGCTGTGTTCTACATGAATTACAAACTGAACTGGCACCACATCTGTGTGTTCTGTTTACTCACAGCCTCACCTCAGGCTTTGTCCCTACCGAATGCCACACTGCTACGGTCATCCCTCTCCATAAAGGAGTTGTGACTACAGACACTGGGAATTATCACCCTTCAGCCTGATGGGTCTGATATGTAAGGCTATGGATCCAATCATCATTGACCTAATTAACAAGGATATAGGGAATCCCCAAACTCTAGATCCCATGCAATTTGGTTTTGTGAAAGGTAGATCATGCCTGCTCTACCTGGTTGAATTCTTTGAGTCAGTCACCAGAGCACTGTATGAAGTTAAGGCAGTTCATACAGCCTACCTTGATCTGACCAAGGCCTTCGATACCATTCCTCACTCAGGAATTATTGATAAACTCAGCAAACTAGGCATCAACCCCTATATCATTAGGTGGGTTGCAAATTGGCTCATAGATAGAACTACAGTGTGAAAGTAGTGGACTCCAAGTCAGACTGCTGACCAGTCATGAGTGGAGTCCCAGACAGCAGAGGACTCTGGCTGACCAAATTCACAGATGACTGCAAGGTGGGAGCCATTATTAACTCCCAAGTGATGCACACATCCTACAGAAAGACCTCACTGAGACCAATGACTGGTGTCAAAACCATGGCCTTAAGCTTAATGGCAAAAAATGGGTTGTCATCCCCTTTGGGAAAAATTCAGTTCCCACTAGTTAACACATCAATGGGAGCCCACTGAATGCTGAAGGTGTTACAAGAAATCTGGGGAAACATTGACAGCAACCTCTCCTTCGACCACCACATTGCCACTGTGGTCAGAAAGTCCTTCTATGTGGCACATCTCATTACAAAGGGTCTTGCATCCAGGAAGAAAGAGGTCATCATTTCTCTCTACTCCTTCCTCATTAGACCAATCGTAGAGTATAATGCCCCATTTGGCATGTACCTCATTAGACACCTGGAACAGCTGGAGAGACCACAAAAGTACCTCACAGAGGATCCTAGGCCTTAAACATATGTCCTACATGGACAGACTCAAAAAACTTCAGTTATTCTCTGTCTCATATTGTCTACTAAGAGTTGATCTCTGCTTGACTTACAAAGCCATGTCTGACCCAGCTCTGTTAGAAATGCTACATCTAAAGAAATCCCATTCCCCCCCCACACCACATGCTCCAGAGACCTCAACCTCATTGCCACAATCAACAGAAAATGCTGGAGGGACAGGTTCATAACCCAGAGGCTGCCCATGGCCTGGAACAGACTTCCCATGCATGTGAAGCAGAGCACCTCACTAGTCCTCTTCAAGAGAAATCTTAATGAGTGGATGGGAAATAGAAAGCTCACCCCTGGGACCACTCCAGTGGCTCTACTTGATATTGGCACTGGGAACTAATGGTGGGTGGCACAATGACAGGGCACTTCTATGGGCTAGGCTTGTAAAGGCACCAGAGCCATTAGTCTAGTACACACCTATGAAACTATGAACCTGTGAACCTATGGACATGTTAAAGTCATTTCTGTACAAATCACCCACCTTTTACTTGCTTACATTACCAAGTAACAGCATGCAAGGATACGGCATTCATTGGTATTATTACACAATACATGCCAGGTTCTACACTTATTTCATAATTCCAGCAGTTGCAACAGTTTTAGTTCAGAGCTGACTCTGTCTGATGTTAGCAGTACACAGCCATTATATGGGTAGGTAAAGGTTGTGAACATTGCCTGATATTAATGTTAGTATATGTATATCTGTAGGATGAAGGTTTCTGCCCCTTAGGTGGTGAGTGAGTGTGTTATGCATTGCCTTCTAGCCAATGCAAGGGCATGTTGAGCATGCCTATTTCTGCTGACACCCACAGCAGCTGCTGGTTCCCCCTCTGACTCCTCACCTGCATGTGGCTTTCATGACCTTGCCATTCGTGGTGGGATGTGTGCTCCTTCCCCTTGTTGATTCTGCTGAAGCTGTTTTCTCAGGATCATGTTGTGTAGCATGGCAGAGATGGTGAATATCTCAGTACATGTATGTGGATTGTACTGCAGGGCTCTCCAGATGTTTTGAGGCACCAGAACTGTGACTTCAACAGCCCAAGCACATGCTGTATGATATTTCAGGTTTGAGCTTGTGTCCAATTATGATGTTCTTCATTGGGTGTGTGTGCATTCCTGATGGGCCTTATCAGCCACAGTTCTGGTGCATAATCTGCATCTCCCAGTAAATGACACTGTGGCATATTCCTCCCAGTGAACATCTGATGCAGTTGGGAGGTGCGCCAGATATGTGAGTCATGGTAACTGCCTGGGTTGCCAGTTGCATTGCACACAACTTGACAGTAATCAGAGTGGAAGCCCTTTCTATTTATGTACAGCCTTCCTTGTTTCCTGAGTGTTGCCTTAATTTCTATATGTGTACAGTCTATGGGACCCAGTACTTCAGGCTAGTGTGCTACAGGATAGGACTCCTGCATATCTGTGGCCCTGCCCTCAGTAGTATGAGGAAAATATATCTGCTCATTGGCATGTTGGAGCATAGTATTCAGGAACTGATGGAGATCCTGGATGCTAATGTCGATGACATCTCCAGCATGTCCCCTGTTGGTCTCTGAAAGATTCCTATTGCTAAAATTCTAAGTGCTACACATGCCTTTGTCTCCACAAGTATGGGTCCCCCTCAATTTGCTCTGGGTCTGAGTTGACGATGACAGAGGTTGCATAGTTTCTCTAGTGCATCACTATCCAGCCTATAGCGCTCAACAATTTCCATGTCATGCATATTATATTAAGTTAACTGGGGTCTAAAAACTCTTGTCCTTCTTGGCCATGGTCTATTAGCAGCAGCAGCATAGACTTCTGCCAGTTGCCCATACACATGAATTAAAGCAGAAGCAGGCTGTCACATTCTTTCTGTGTAGATTCCTTTCCGTGGCTATATCCCAACAGGTTTTACAATTCACAAAACCAGACGACAAGTCTACATGGTTGCTTTATAGCTTGTTGAATAACTCCTCCATCTTGGATTGATTTATTAGCATACAGTTCAGCTGCTTAGATTGTAATTAACATGCTACAATGTTTACCTTGTTTGTGCAGCTCCGTACACTGTGCAGAGCTACTTGCTGAATCCAAAACAGGGTGCTATCATGAGTACATCACAGCACATGGTGTAAGCAGACCATGTAAGGTTTATTGAGTCTGGCTCGGAATGTTTAAATTCTCTGTGCTTTCAATGCATATGTGATGTTAATAACTCCATCTCTGTCAGGCATTATATCAACTGCAAGAGCTATTTGCCATTTTACTTCCTTGTATTCTAAGATATGTTGAAATCTCCAATAAAAGAATTACATTTTACTTGGTCTATACTGAAAAAAAAACATTTTTAAAAATTAATACAATGGATAGCATACTTGTTTAATGCATTTGTATTTTTTTCCAATAGCCAAAACATATTAATAGGTTCATAGGTAAGTACTAGGCTAGTTGCCCTTGTGTGCCATTTTAAGCCTGGACATTTTTCCTTTCCAATTATCATAATAATTTGGTTAGAGGCTGGCCTTGCATATCCCATGGTCAATAATTATATATTACCCATAATAAGAATAACAGGATCATAGCCTTGATAATTTGAGGGGTCTTTTGTATGGGGTAAAGCATTTAGGAGCTGCCTCTGTCTATTAGTACTACAAGGAGCAATCCTGGGGTAGATTTTCTTTTCCCCATCCATTGATCCAAGTAGCACATGAATATGGACAGGGATGAACTTTGTTTTATGTGAATAGTGAGTCTGTTCTAGAACAGCGGTATCCTCTGTGAGATATACCTGTCCCTCCAAACCTATCTGTTAATGTTGCAGAACAGATTTAGATCCCTACACTGAGAATTTCTGATGCCATCTGACTTGCTGATGTGCAGTAAATCCATCAGTATTGGGGTGGAGGATGCCTTGTACGTCAGTTACTTGTCACCTCTTAGCAGATATTAGGATAGTGAATATTGTGACAGGGCTTTCAGTCAGTCCATGTAAGAAATGTTGTTTAGGCCTTGCATCCTTTTAGTAAAATATTTCTGTAGGTGTTCCAGTAGTTGCATGTGTTTATAGAAATATATACCAAGGGGTCCTTATATTCATTGATTGACCTTATGATTGCTGAGTAAAAGGGGATAATGACATCCATAACTCTAGACACAATCACTTTTTTCAATACATTCTCTGCAACAACATTGTAGTAATTTTACCCACATAGAAGGTCTCAAAGAAACAGTAAGTAGCCGGTTAAATTATTCCTTCAAATTTACAAGAAAATCTCTCCCCCAGATTCATAAACAGTCCGTGCAAGACTAGTCTACTCTTGCACGGACTGTTCCATGTAGGAATGCAGCAGCAGAGCGCCCTACATATTAATGAGGGCACGCTGCTGTAGTCATACATCTACATGATCCATGTATGAGTGCAGGGGACATGTATAAGTCCTGCACAGACACTTAAACCCACCCCCTGCACTCAAAACGTGCAGTACAGCACTTTCTAACAAGGAAGTAGCATAATATTACAGCCTGGCTCTAATATTATGCATTATTTCATTGTCCCCAGACACTGAGATGCAAAACTAAGCTTGTTAGTGTCCATGGATACTGAAATAAGAAAAAAAAAAAAAGTAAGCACACAATACCTAAGAAGTAGCCCACACAGTACATGACTGTCTCCGGAATGGTCAGATCCCTGTCTCACATGCCTGCAACCTGCTGATAAAAATATGTAATAATTTAATATTTCTTTTTTATTTGTTTTACAATAAAAAAAGAAAGTTTAAGCAGCGGGTTTGTGCACTGCGGTGCTTTGCTCAGCCCAGCTTAAATGATGATTGAGAGTCAAATAGAACTGTGAAGGAGAAGCTCTCATTGCTGAAGCACCATAGTGTTTAGAGCTCCAGTTTAGCATGCAAGACATGCATAGTTCAAATCCCAGTTCTTGCTAATATGTTTTATGTGTGGAAGCAGTTGTAAATTAATTTTTATGAATTGGAATGATATTTGTAAGTC
Organism: Protopterus annectens; assembly: GCF_019279795.1. Lineage (NCBI taxonomy): Eukaryota > Metazoa > Chordata > Ceratodontiformes > Protopteridae > Protopterus > Protopterus annectens. Next base: position 1,995,074,593 of record NC_056735.1, read on the forward strand.
ACATGCCTTACGTATGGTAGTGTAGGGCTGAAAAAATGGGGTCTATATTACCAGATCGAAAACCCATTTCAGAGAACACCACAAGACCGACACGTATAGCGCAAACTGCAAATACGCCAAATCCCTTAAACCGCAAAATTTCAAATCTCGAATCGTCATAGTCGGCCAACACCACCATGTCGGTCTTGTGGTGTTCACTGAAACAGGTTTTGGATCTGGTAATATAGACCCGAGAAAAAGCCATATGGAAATGTAAAAATATTTTTCTATTTTATTTTTAAATAATAGTTTCTGGCCAGCTAAGGCTGCTGCAGGTCTGCTGAAACTAGCTAAGGATTGCTTAAGCATGAAAATATAAGCAATCTTTAGCAACTGTAAGCTTTGCTTAGCTGGTGTAAGCCTTGCTAAGTGGATTAGCACTGTGCTAAGCATAGCTTAGCATATTTGAAAATTGGTCAGTCGTGGAAAAGTGTGAAAAAATGGCCTTATTTAAACCACATGGGGGGAATACAGCCATATCTCTTTGAGTCTGATCAGGGCAGCAACAATATCAGGTGTAGGAGAGGGTGTTTACTTTCAGGCACAATGATGGGGCATCCAGGAGTCCAGGGTCATGGTTGGACTTCTTATCAAAGACCATGAAGCTAGACTTCTGCAGGGCCAGTACCAGGGCTCCCAGTACAAAGCAGAGGCCTAGGACTGTCTGGCACGCAATGTCGCCAGTGCCACTGACATTCCCTGGACTGGTGAGCAGGTGCTTCATCACTATGATGCCCTAAAGCATAGGAGGGGTGAGCTCTTGGCCCAGGGATCCAAGATGCACAAGTGCAGGTGGTCCCAGAAGTTTGTAAGTATCCAGTCTTTGTATTTGTAAATAATTATTTAAAAATTGTATATGTTACTGTACAGGTGTGCTTAATGTCTTTTCTTTCCCCATACAGCTGCTGCTGAGAGGGCCGCGAACATTGACATGCACACTGCTTAATCCAACTGTGCCGTGAGTTTGGTGAGTACAGAAAAATTCATAATATTTGCTGTAATAAATCAGAAATAGTAAAGATTGTACTGTCTGTATATATAATTGTGCTCTAACTGTACTGAATAAATGCATGTGTCAGGCTGCCAGCGTTAGAACTCAGTAGTGCCAGCTACTGTGTAATACAGAGTTTTGTAGCAAACAAGGTGCAATTGAGGAGAGGAAGAGTAGGATATGTATTAGGCTGTCTGGAAGAACCTGCTAAGAAACTTCTGTGTCAGGGCTACTGTAACAGTTACAAATGAGAAGCAGTCCTCCTGTGCAGATCATGCAGTAATACCAACTGTGTATTCCTGTGTTATAGAAAGTGTTGTTATGTCAAAAATAAAAAAAGCTTACCACCACAAACTGCTGTCTTTCATTTGTCTTGTATCTGAAAAGTACAGTTGTATAGCTGTTGCAGCATGCAGTAACTGAGGTGAAGTGATAGCACTATTCATCTGCATAGTTCAGAATGTAGATCTGAAATAACCGACAAAAAGCAAATGTAAATATTTTCTTCAGTAATGTGCTGTACTGTGTTCCTGCCAGCATTGCCTTGTGTTAACCTTTGCATTTCAGCTGTATGTAGTCCTCAATGTACAGGAAAGTGTGAGACACTAACAGGTGCAGACTGCAAAAGCTGAGTGTGTTTACTTGATTCTAAATTGAGATATGCTTTATTAAAATGTTCATTGTTTTAATAATCTGCTCATATAGTGCAAACAGGAACAACAACAGATTTTTGTTCTGAATTTTGTTGTAGTTGTTATGGAAAACAAATAAAAACACATTTGATAAAAAAGTAGAGTGTGTAGAAAAGTATGTACTAGAAAGAAATAACTCAAGCAATAAACAGCACTTCCACAGTAGCTCAGTCTGATATGGACTAGGTCTGTAGTTCCCTTTTGCACACGCACCACAGTTCGAATCAAGGGACTGCTACTAACATGTCTTTCTAGTTCTACAGCTGTAAACTTGAATATTGGTAGAAACACTAATCTATTGTGAACAGATATTTTCCCCACAGGTAAAGAAATATTTGCAGAAGCAGTATGATGGGTTTATGTATGAAATGTGTACAAATGTTCTGTTGAGCAGCCCCAGTCCTGCAAATAGAAGCAGTCTAGCCATCTACACTATGCAGTCTGGCCAATACAAGCCTCTCAAGTGTCACGCTGTCACGGATAGTTTTCCCTGTTGCCAAGAAACCTGCACTCAGATAACATCACAGTACAAGTATGCCAAAAGCACACTTATAGAACAGCAGGACAGGGAACACATTGTTACTTATAGGTTTATAGGTAAGTACTAGGCTATCTGCCGAGGGCATCTATAAGCCTAGCCAGAATATGTTGGCTTTTGCCATCCCCTTAGATTAGTTCCCTGTGCCTCTGTCCAGCAGAGCCACTGCAGTGATCCCTGGGGTAAATTTTCTGTTCTGTTTCCCATCCACTCATCTAGGTTTCTCTTGAAGAGTGTTAGTGAGGGGCTCTGCCTAATGTGGATTTGAATCCTGTTCCAAAGCATGGGGAGTCTCTGGGACAGGAATCTATCCCTCCAGCACATCCTATTTATCATTGCGGTGAGGTTTAGATCCTTAGAGAGTGTGGCTCTCGGGGATTTGTTTTTTTTTTTTAGGTGGACCATGTCCATCAATTCTGGGTTGAACATGGCCTTCTATGTCAGGCAGAGATCACCTCTGAATAAGCGGTATGCAACCGAGTACAGCTGGGGTTTCTTCAGTTGGGCTGCATAGAGCATCTGTTTGAGGCCAGTAATCCTCTTGGTGAGGTACTTCTGTGGTCTTTCCAGCTGTTGCAGGTGTCTTGTAAGGTACATCCCAAATGGGGCGTTGTACTCTATGATGGGTCTGATGAGTGATGAGTAGAGGGGCACAATAACTTCTTTTGTTCTAGATGCGAACACCTTTGTGATTAGGTGGGCCACATAGAAGGATTTTCTAACCACCTTGGCAATATGATTATCAAAGGAGAGATTCCTATCTACTTGGATCCCCAGATCCCTTATTACATTTTCTGTATTTAGGGGACTACCATGTATGTGGTAGTTCATGGGTACTTTGTTTTTTCCCAAAGGGGATGACTATGCACTTTTTAGCATTTAGCTTGAGGCCATGATTTTGACACCAGGTATCCGTCTCAGTGAGACCCTTCTGGAGGATGTCTGTATCAGCCGGAGAGACAATTATGGCCCCCAGTTTGCAGTTGTCTGCGAACTTGGTCAGCCATTGTCCTCCTGTGCTTACCTGTACCTCTGAAAAGTATATATACCGAACTGGAGGGGTCCCAGGACTGAGCCCTGGGGGACGCCACTTGTAAATGGTTTAGAGTTGGACCTAGAGCCTACAACTCTCACCGTGTGGGTTCTATCCGTGAGCCAATTGGCAACCCATCTCATGACATAGGGGTTTATGTTCAGGCTGGTGAGCTGGTCTATAATACCAGAATGGGGAATGGTTTTAAAAGCCTTTGCGAGGTCTAGATAGGCAGTGTGAACCTCCTTTCCCTCATCTAAAGCCTTGGTAACAGTCTCAAAGAAGTCGTGTACCAGTAAGTATGAAAGGTATGAGTCCCCTAAACTTATGTATGTAGAGTTGCCATACTTTGTCACATAGTACTCCAGGTGCACATATGTACAGGTGTGTATGTGCTGTAGTAGCTCCATGGCCCAGTTAGAGGTTAAGGGAGGGCAGAACTTTAAAGTATTGAACAGTAGTGTATTGAGAGGTATCACTGAATGCAGTTGTTAATGGAATTATTTTCTCTTCCCCCCTCTACTCATCTGCTCCAATCTTCTTTTTCTTTCAGCTGTTTCCATTAGGAGTCACCACAGTGGATCATCTGTTTCCATTTCTTCCTTTCCTCTGCATCTTGCTCTGTCACACCAACCACTTGCATGTCCTCTCTCACCACATCCATAAACCTTATCTTAGGCCTTCCTCTTTTCCTCTTACCTGGCAGCTTCATCCTTAGCACCCTTTTCCCAATATACCCAGCATCCCTCCTCAGCACATGTCCAAACCAATGCAATCTTGCCTCTCTGGCATTGTCTTCAAACCATCCAACCTGCGCTGACCCTATAAAATACTTATTCCTAATCCTGTCTATCCTCATCACACCCATTGCAAATCTTAACATCTTTAACTCTGCCACATCCAGCTCTGACTCCTGCCTTTTTGTCAATGATCTGTCTCCAACCTATATAACATAGCTGGTCTCAATACCCTCTTGTAGACCTTCTCTTTCACTCTTACTGGTACTTGTCTGTCACAAATCACTCCTGACAATCTTCTCCACCCACTCCACCCTGCCTGTACTCTCTTCACCTCTCTTCCACACTCGCCATTACTCTGAACTGTTGATCCCAAGTGTTTAAACTCATCCACCTTCACCAACTCTACTCCCTGCATCCTCACCATTCCTCTATCCTCCCTCTCATTCACACACATATATTCTGTCTTAGTCCTGCTGACCTTCATTCCTCTTCTCTCTAGAGCACATCTCCACCTCTCCAGGGTCTCCTCACACTGTTACCCACTCTCACTACATATCACAATGTCATCTGCAAACATCATAGTCACGGGGACACCTGTCTGATATCATCTGTCAACCTGTCCATCACCACTGCAATTAAGAAAGGGCTCAGAGTTGATCCTTGATGTCAATATCCAAGAAACAAAAGAGGCTCACCATGACCACTTAAAACTACTGTTCTTTATTCCACTGCAGTAAAAGTAAGCACTTTCACGTTGCCAGAATGCTTCTTCAGACTTCAATAACTACTATACAAAATGAGTAACTATATATAGTGTTCAAATAGACACACCCTAACAATTAAGTCTTTAATAAATGAACCAATTAAAAGATTTTCTTTAAGAAAGAAGAACCTAAAAAATACCCTCATGTATATATCCTGTGCCTATGTATAAAATAACAATAAAAACACATATATAAATGTAACGAGTGATGTATGCAAAAATATGTATACAAAAAATATATATATAAAAATACATATAAATATGCACCATTAAATATTCTATGCTCTTAAAATAACTAAAAAACAAACTAATGCTTATATGAACGAGCAGCTAAGAAGGGTTTAAGGGTAACCCTTTCATTTAGACCATGCCCCTTAAAACTTTGTAGTCTTATTATCCATTTATTCTCTCTTTCTTCAGTATAGTTTTTAATGTTTCCCAATCTATTAGACTTCTTTATTAACTCAAGTACAGTGAACTTAAAGGTATGTTGAGTGCCTTTTTGCAATATATGACAAGCTAGGGCATTTGTTTCATTTTCTTTGTTAATAGCATAAATATACTCCCTAACTCGTTCCCTTAAACTCCTGTTGGTTTTTCCCACATAAAAACATGAGCATGTTTGGCACACAGCAACATACACCACATCACGTGATTTACAGTCTGCATAGAAATTAAAATCATATACTTGTGTAGTGTCAGGATGCCTAAAATTATTCATATTAGACATAAAACCACAGTGATTACAGTTCCTGCATGGTAACGTTCCTTTTCTATCAGATTTAACCATATCTCTACTATTATTCTCATAACATAATAGTCTCTTCAAAGATTTGGTATTTTTATATGCAAAACTTGGTCTCTCCCCTACTATCTGTGTTATCTTCTCATCACTCGTTAGAATAGTCCAGTTCCTATTAATTACCTCCTTAATCTTGGAATTCTGATTGGAATAATAGATAGTAAGTCTCTTATACGCATGTACATTCTTATTATTATTTACAGTCTGCAAGCTTCTAACAGCATTCATATAATTATAAAAATATGGTCTGCCTTTGTTTTTCCTGGTGCCCTCATTAACTTGAAATATTTTCTGTATTTCATGTGAATTATAACCTCTAGATGTCAAATTCTAGGCCAAAATTTCCTGTGTACAATCAAAAACACCTTCATTTGTAGTCAGGCGAGATATCCTGAGACATTGTCCTGTTATAATATTTGAGAAAATATGTTTAGGGTGCATGCTAGTACGATGCAAGATATTATTTTTCCAACAATCCTTTCTATACAGCTCTGAATTTACCTCTCTACCTTTACTCTGATCCTTGATGTAATCACACCTCCAACCTAAGTCACTCCCACTGCAGATCTCACCGCTGTTACATTAACCTTGCACATGTCCTGCACCACTCTTACATACTTCTCTGCCACTCCCAACTTCCTCATACAATACCACAACTTCTATCTAGGCAACCTGTCATATGCTTTTTCTAAGTCCACAAAGACACAATGCAACTCCTTCTGACCTTCTCTGTACTTCTCCATCAATACTCTCAGAGCAAACATTGCATCTGTAGTGCTCTTTCCTGGCATGAAACCATACTGCTTATCACTAATCATCACCTCCCTTCTTAACCTAGCTTCTACTACTCTTTCCCATAATTTCATGCTGTGACTGATCAGTTTTATCCCTCCGTAGTTACTACAGCTCTGCACATCACCCTTATTCTTAAAAATCAGTACCAAAACACTTTTTCTCCATTCCTCAGGCATCCTCTCACTTTCCAAGATGTTATCAAACAATATGGTTAAAAATTCCACTGCCATTTCTCCTACACCTCCAAACTTCCACGGGTATGTCATCTGGACCAACAGCCTTTCCATTCTTCATCCTCTTCAGTGCTATCTTTACTTCCTCCTTGCTAATCCATTGCACTTCCTGATTCACTATCCCCACATCATCGAACCTTCTCTCCCTCTCATTATCTTCATTCTCCAGCCCCTCAAAGTACTCTTTCCATCTGTTCAACACACTCACCTCGCATGTGAGTAGGTTTCCCTCATTATCCTTTATCACCCTTACCTGCTGCACATCTTTCCTAGCTCAGTCCCTCTGTCTAGCCAATTGGTACAGGTCCTTTTCTCCTTCCTTAGTGTCCATCCTTTCATACAACTCTCCATACGCCTTATCCTTAATCTTTGCCACCACTCTCTTTGCCCTGCACCTCATCTCCTTATACTCCTGTCATCTTTCTTCATCATCTCTGACAATCCCACTTCTTCTTCACCAACCTCTTTCTCTGTATACTCTCCTGTACTTCCTCATTCCACCAACAGGTCTCCTTGTCCTCCTTCCTATGTCCAGATGTCACACCAAGCACCTTTCTAGCAGACTCCCTTACTAGCTCTGCTCCAATAATTTCACAATATGTAATATAGATATGTTGTCACCAAAATTTACTATTGGGACCTTTGTTCCATTTTGGTTATCATATTTGAAACTGTGTTCATACTAACATACCTTATTGCATAACCATTGTTGTTGGCCTGTTGCCATAAATAGCACTGGCATGCTGTTGCTATCCTGACTGCCATTCCATTTCTGCATGTGTTCTGTTTGCCATGCCACTGTTACAATTCCACTGTTCTGGGTCAGTTGGAAAACCATGCATGCTGTTTCGACTAATGTTGAAATTCTTTTTTCATGACTAACCAATACTCCTTGTTAATTCTGACTCCATTGCAGGTTCAAGAAGCCCGATCCTGGGTGGAGCTGCCTCTCCCACGCTATCTGGCAGAGGCACTACCTGAACCTCCCTCACCTATGCTCCTTCCCCAACATCCCGCTCTCACCTTAAAAAAAAAAAACATCTGTCCCAAATAAATTACGTCCCATACAAAGCTCTACATTTTGCCCAGAGACATGGTCTCCTTACTCAGTCTACTCCATTAATTATCATTATTGTATGTTGTCCACAACCCTCCCTGTGGGGAGTGAGGGTCTAAATTCCAAATTGCCCACAGTCATATCAGCTGTTGCTATCGAAGAAATGCAGAGTTATGGTCCTTTCCTACCCCTGTCTTGCACATCCCTAGTTGCCACTCATATTGTTTTCCCCCTGCTTGCCCCCATTTCACCACTTTCCTGTCTCCCTTTTTTCTTTTCTTTATTTAAAATTAGCATAGGTTTAGCGGACATAAGCATCACGCAAACCCACTTACAACTGCTTAAAAGTGCCTTAATCACTTTGCATACAACATCCCTTGTTCTGCAACCCTTGAACACAGGACCCTACACATCACAGCCACAGCAATCTACCACTAAGCCATCTGAGCTTCATGTATGTGTGATGTTTTTCAAACATATCATTCAGTAGAGTCATTCAACAGTAGGGAAAAGATTCTGTAGAATTAGTCAAGTTTTGTGTGTGTGTGTGTGTGTGTGTGTGTGTGTGTGTGTGTGTGTGTGTGTGTGTGTGTGTGTGTGTCTATATATATATATATATATATATATATATATATATATATATATATATATATATATATAGACACACACACACACACACACACACACACACCACACACATATATATATATATATATATATATATATATATATATATATATATATATATATATATATATATATATATATATATATATATATATATATATATATATATACACAAATGTATATGTGTATGGAGATGCATATACATATAGACAAATAAATACATAATATATGTAGAGATATACATATGAAATACATACATGTAGAAATACATGCATAGATAGAGAAGTAAATCAATACATGCAGATATATTGACATATTTAAATATATATATATATATATATATATATATATATATATATATATATATATATATATATATATATATATACATACAGATATAGACATAGATATATATACATACAGATATAGACATAGATATATACATACATATATGTTTACATATATATGTATTGGAGTTGCATATCAGACCTGGGTCCTCTCCTGTTTGGTATCAACTTATCTGAAGTCCATGCCAACATGAAGGGACTCTGGCTGACAACGTTTGCAGATGATTGCAAGTTGGGAGGTATTAGCTACCCAAGTGATGTTGACATCCTACAGAAAGGCCTCATTGAGACCAATGACTGGTGTCAGAGCCATGAGCTTAAGCTCAATGTCAATAAATGGGTTGTCATGCCCTTTTGGGATGTCAGATACTACAGGGATGTTACAGCACCAAAAATCAGACACCGGTGTGAAAATGCAAACCCACAACCAATTCCACCACAGTCAAATACCAGTAGGTCAGGTGAACATTAGAGTATATGGATTGTGTGAAGAAATAAATGATAGTTTTCCAGTCACACACTAACCCTACATATAGTGGTCCATTTCTCTGTGTAGTCTGAATCCTGACCATGGTACAGGACATGTCTCAGTCTGCTACTACAAAGGCATACAGCCAATAGGCCGGCAGACACTAGAGCAGCATGCAGAGTCAGATAAAAAAAGGAGCCATAGCATTGGCATCTACCTCCCTCTATACACATCTCAAATAACATGTACACATGACATGTGTATACAATCTTGACAGTCTGTCAACAATGGCCAGACATGCACAGACCTCTCAAATGTATGGTTCACTTCAGAATGTACAGGCTCAGGACTGATATCTATGGCCTCTTCCCTGTAACATGTATGTGCATCTACTACACTACTGGTATGGTTGGAGGAATGAAAGCAAGAAATAATGCTACTAAAAACATCTGAGCCTCATAGTGCATGACATCTGGACAATGCCTGACATAATTTGGGGACAGAGGTACAAACACAGGCATAGATTGGACATATTGCTGTCAGAAATTTTAGGCAGTTGCTGATGTTACTGGGTTTGCTATAACATATCCTTTATGAGGATTATGAAGACAAAAATACCAATAGAGTTTAGTATTTACTGACTGCATTCCCCAGTGTCTTTGGTTTTCTAAGTACAACAGCTGTCTGGGGAACAGACAAAACATAACAGGCAAACATGTGGGCCAGTCTGTGGATAGCATGCCAGTGGAGAGGTATGTCAGAGACATACCACTGTCAGACGTGAAGTCACTCACTGAATGCATGTCCACACAAACCCTGTCAACCTATCAACTCACATGTGTATAACAGCACTGATGATGACATAGAGTCTGTTCACATTTCTAGAGATATGTCTCCCATGTTGTTGTGCTGTCTCCAAATGTCCTGTGTTGTGAAGTATCCCCACCTACTGTCTATGAATCTGTAGCCCACCACCTCTGTAATGTCCCTCACACAGGCAAGTAATAGGGCCAAGGCCCACATGAAGGATGTCCCATTTTTTTGAGCTAGCAGCAGTTCCCAGACCCACAGCACAAAACTATGTGGGCACCTACATAGTTGCATGTCCTTAGCAATACCTGACATCTGCACATCTGCACAGAGGACAGACAGGAAGTGGACAGCAAACATGTTATACATTAGGATGAATGTCCTGAAGGATAGAAGTCTGAAACTGAAATGTATACTATTACTACATGATAGCAGTCCTCAATGACATGGGCAAAAAACATAGTACATTACAGGTAATAAAATTATATCATATTAATATCCAATAGGAGATACATAAAGACATACAGCTGAAACACCAAGAACAAGATAGTGTAGTACTCAGAGCCCCAGCTCTGCATGCAGAGGTGCATGCTTGGAGTACTATAATAGGCAATCTAATTTTACATGGAAAAGCAGTATCAACAGTACTAATTCCATAATACAATATGTGTGGAATCATATTCATTAACCACTGTACTGAACTGGTGTAACATGCAAGTGTGAGTGCATATAACATGATACTACCCATGCATAAAAAATAAAAAAATAAAAAATATGTGATACTACCCATGTATACCCAAGTGTCCTGTACAATATAGTCACACCCCTTGCTACTGTAATGAGAGCACATAAAAGCATATGTACAGGTAATTAAATAAACTGATTGCTTGACATCATTACTCTGCTATTTTATGAGACTGGAATGTGAGCAATGGTTACCATGGCTGAGCTATGCTTAGCAGGTTTACATATTGTTTAAATTTGAATGATAACCAGTAGTTAGCTCTGCTAAACATATTTGTGCACTGGTAAGCGTAGGTTCATAGGCTGATGCTAGGCTATCTGCCCTAGAGCATTTATAAGCCTAGCCAGAGTGTGTTTGGCTTTCACCACCCTTTTATATTATTTGACTGTGCCTCTGAATAGTAGGTCACAGAAGATAGCCCTTGTAAGGTTAGTTTACTGTGCCTCTGTCTAGTAGGGACACAGAAGAGATCCCAGGGGTAAACCTATGATCTCCCATCCACTCATCAAGATTTCTCTTGAAGAGGGTCATTGATGGGCTCTGCCTAACAGGGATTGGGATTTTATTCCAGAGTGAGGGAAGCCTCTGGGATATGAACCTGTCCCTCCAGCATGTCCTATTTATTTCTGTGCTGAGGTTTAAGTCCCTGGAGCATGCAGCTCTAAGGGATTTGGATTTCCTGAGGTGGAGCATGTCCATTAATTCTGGGTTGGACATGGCTTTATACGTTAGGCACAGACCGCCTCTGTGTAGGTGGTAAGCAACTGAGTAGAGCTGGAGATTCTTTAGCCTAACTGCGTAGGGCATCTGTTTCAGTCCCTTGATCCTCTTGGTGAGGTAATTTTGGGGTCTTTCCAGTTGCTGCAGGTGTCAGGTAAGGTACATCCCAAATGGGGCATTGTATTCAATTATGGGCCTGATGAGTGATGAGTAGAGGGGCACAATGACCTCTCTTGATCTAGATGTGAACCCTTTCATGATACGGTAGGCTATGTAGAAGGTCTTTCTAACCACTTTGGCAACATGATTGTCAAAGGAGAGATTGCTATGTACTTGGGTCCCCATATCCCTAATTACTTCTTCCGTACTTAATGATTACCACCTATGTGGTAATTTGTGGGCACTTTGCTTTTCCCAAAGGGGATGACTATGCACTGTTTGGCATTTAGCTTTAGGCCATGGCTCTGGCACCAGTTATCCATCTCTGTGAGACCCTTTTGGAGGATGCTTGTGTCAGTCGGTGAGTCGATTATGGCACCCAGTTTGCAGTCATCTGTGAACTTGGTCAGCCATAGTCCTCCCGTGTTAGCCTGTACCTCAGATAAATATAAACTGAACAAGAGAGGTCCCAGGACTGAGCCTTGTGGGAAGCCACTTGCAACTGGTTTAGAGTCTGACATGGCACCTGAAATTCTGACCATGTGGGTTCTATCCCTGAGCCAGTTTGCAACCCATCTTGTGACATAGGGGTTGATATTTAAGCTGGTGAGCTTATTTATGATGCCCGAGTGGGGTATTGTGTGAAAGGCTTTTGCGAGGTCCAGCTAGGCTGTGTGGACTACCTTCCATTCATCTATGGCCTTGGTGACTGTTTCAAAGAAGTCGGCCAGGTTCAAGAGGCAAGATCTGCCCTTAACAATGCCAAATTGGGTAGAATCCAGTGTTTGGAGGTTCCCAATGTCTTTGTTTATGAGTTCCATGATGATACGCTCCATAGCTTTGCAGACCAGGCTAGTCAGGCTTATATGGCGATAGTTTCCATGGTCCGTTGTGGCACCACCTTTGTGGAGTGGGACCACTGTTGCTGTACGCCATTCCTTGGGTACATATCCTTTAGTAAGGCTGAGATTGAGCAGTGAATTTATGTGAGGGTTCAGTTCTTCTTGGAGCTCATGTAAGATACAGCCTGGGACACTGTCTGGTCCCATTGATGCTGCGTTTTTTGCTTTGGAGAGGGCAGCTCTCACCTGTGCATCTGTGATGTCAGGGAGGCTACACTCTGTTGGGATAGACATTTGCTCTTTTGTGGGGGAAGGGGGGAGAAGTTTGCACTGAACCTGTCTGCCAGGATGTTGGCAATGTCTGTGGGTTCAGTGTATTTTTTGTCATTTTGCACTAACTCAGAGCATATCTGGAAGGTAAGTGAAGCCTATACAGTTTAAGCACCTATCGGTTTAACCGTGTTTTAGTGCCACTTACTGCTGCACAAATCCATGCAAACACCCTTACAACTGCTTAACAATGCCTTAATCAATCAGTATCCAGCAGCCCAGCTTCTGGCCAGCAACAAAATAATCAGCTATGCTCACTCTTGGCACAGGATGCTATACACCATAGTCACAGCAATTTGCCACTGGGTCATCTTAGCTGTGAAATGTTAGGATGTTATTTACAACATATAATGTAGTACAGTCAGTTTTCAATAGGAAAGACACACTGTACAATCAGGGATGATTGCTATCTACAAATATATACATGAAAAAAATATTTACATATATAGAGAGACAGTTATGTGTGGAGATACATATATATGTATAACAAGATACAGATATGCTAAGACGAAATACTGTGTGTGTATATATATATATATATATATATATATATATATATATATATATATATATATATACATACATGTCTCTAAATGTGCAAACAAACATACGCTGCTGAAAGACCACCCATAACTGGGGCAGCATGCACAGTTGGATTTGAAAGGACCCATGACACTCACATCTACCTCCCAGATCAAATAATAAGTGAACAGTATGCTGCTACAAAACCATGATAGGCCATACACAATGGCCAGACATATACAGTGACCTCTTAGCAACACAACGACAATGAGTGAAGATAGTAAACAAAAATACAAAGAGCCAGTAATTCACACAAGTTCATTTCACTCTGATGTCTTTGCCCAAGCCTTCAAGGAATAACACATTACAAGAAATACTTGCCTTAATTAGAAGAAGCAAATAACACTTAAGTACATTTAAATACACAGCCTCCAAATACACTACTCAGTCAATCCCTAGGGGAGTTAAAAACATACATTGATTCTGTACATGATAATTGTTCTTTTGTGACTGTTTGACCAAACTGAGAAACAGACTTTTTTCCAAAGCAGTGCCTTGTAACCCACTACACTTAATTACATGTATATACACAGCCTCCAATTACACTACACATTCAACCCCCTAGGGGATAAAGTATTACATTTAAGAATTTAAACCATTTCAGTACATAACAAATCTTCTTTCATGACTACTACCCCCATGGTGAGAATTATTGAACTGTAAACTATCTTCTTCGTCATCAGTAATATGTCTCACATTTTCTAACAACCTAGTTTTAAAACACTTGTTACTTTCCCCCACATAAAAATGTCACAAGGGCATCTAAGAGCATTCTCTAATCACCAACCTTTTGAATGTACAGAGTCCCACATGTTGTACACCCTTTCCCCTCAGGAGGAATGAAAGAACAAAATAATGGTACACCATACCTATCAAACTCTTACTGTATGGCATCTGTACCAAGCCTGACCTAATTTGGGGCTGAGGCCCAAAAACAAGGCCATACTTGAAATATTGCTGTTATACACTGAGAAAATTGCTGGTGTTGCAGGATTTGTTGTAACATATCTTTTCTGAGGGATATAAAGTCTGAAACACAAATGGATGTTGGCATGCACTGACTGCAGTCTCCAGAGTATGCTACTGATTTGCCAGGGACAACACCTGTCTGGGGAACAGACCAAACATAGGCAAACCTCTGGCCATTATGTGGATAGCCCTACAGTTGAGAGCAGTGCAGACACAGACCTTTGTCAGACTGAAATCCATGCAGAATCAGTATGTTCAGACAAACCCTGTTAAACAAGCAGTATTTATTTATTTATTTATTTAACATTTGTTGACCGGGAATGTCCGACTAGGTTCCACAGAGCCTGTTTTCAGCGGAGGCCCGGGGAGAAATGCTCCAGATGCATGTCTTTGGAATGTGGGAGGAAACTGGAGTACCCGGAGGAAACCCACGCGAACACAGGGAGAACATGCAAACTCCACACAGAAGGCACCCCAGCCGAGAATCAAACCAGAGAACCTCTTGCTGTGAGGTGACAATGTTAACCACTGCACCACTGTGCCGCCCTTAATCGAGGATATCCCCAGGGCTTCCCAGACCCCCCGACCGAAGGGGCCACAACCAAAAGGACACCAGGGGCCCACAAGCCAATCCCGCCCGCCAGGAAAAACATCACTCCCCCAGAAACTGGAACAGTGAACCCAAGCAACAGCATGGGTCCACCCACCCACGATGATCCAAGTTCAGCCCCCACCACACCATTCAGCACCGACAGCCTTCCCACTAGGAACACCACATTCAAGAACTGTGAACACACCACCAATGACCACACTCTCCAGGAACACCCTGCGTCACCCAAATTTGCCTTCAAGCGTGGCAACAACTCAAATACACTTCAGAATGCAAAAGCAATCAGCCACTCCATGAGAGAAGCAAAGGCATGCTCAAGTGCCGCACGTGCCGACACCGTGCCCACATGACAACAGGAACCTCCCCCAACACCAGGGAACACAACTACACTACAAAACACAGCTTCAACCGTCAATCCAAGGGGGCGATCCATCCAGCACAGTGCCAGAAGCGCCCCGCTCACCACATTGGCAAGACAGACAGGAAACTAAGAGAGAGGGTGAACGAACATCCAAACCACATCAGGAACCACAAACTAGAAAATGCACCAGCCAGACACACCGATGATCACCCAGATCACACCCCCAAATTCAGGGCGATTGACCGTACCAACCGCGACGGCAGGGGTGGCCCGGAATCATCAATGCTCGAAAAACTGGAATCACGCCGGCAGCCACACACTAGGGCATGCCAGCCACTCGGGCCAAACGAAGTCCACTCCATCACCTGCCCCCTCAAACAGAAACATCTGCCGAGGCAGCCCAAATCCATGGCCACAGGTTTAATGTTTTATAGTATGAAGCCGTCTCAGCATGAGTTTCAAACAAATCAGTGACTAAATAAGTGTACCAGACACCAGAAGAGCAGCAACACAGACTGTGAATGAACTCCACAAAGCAGGTGCACCACATGCACAGTGAACAGATTACTCCAGCCCACAATTTCAGTATACAACCCCCACTAAGTATTCAATGCTCCATAGCAACGAAATCAATTATGTTAACTAGTGGTAACCAGGGGAGGGGCGCAGCATACAAGCAACACGAATCCACATGTGACCCCACCCGAAGAAGTCCCCCCACAGCAAGAGACGAAAAGCACCCCGCACCATTGGATGTCACCGCACCAAACTCCTCCACCACGTTGTCCTCAAAACATATACCAGCAATACTCACATTTTGTCCTAAGTCTTGAATCTTCTCCACTATTTAGTTGGCTTGCCTCCACAGGTCTTGATCTAAGAGGTATTAGCTCACACACCTCTAGGATCTCTTCCTCACAGGTAAGGGAAAGGGTCAATGCCACATGAATTACTCAATTATAGGAGTGTGTTGCCATGACATTGGCTATTGGAATAACTACACAGCTGCTATGCATGCAATCAGCAACTAGGGAACACCAATTGGTGCTCAGGCCATCACATGGTCATAAGCATTATCTACAAAAGACAACCTGCCATCTATTCAAACCACCTCTGTCATAGACAGTCCATCAGTGGAAAGCTGAAGTAGTGTGAGAAAAAAAATAAGAAAGGATATATCTGTGAAATATCCAGAAAAGAAAAAAGGTATGTGGAACAAGTAAGCATGTAATTGAATGCAGTAGGTGGTCTGTAATAACGGAAAATAGGGATTTGAAAACATATGTCTTAACAACACTTGCTGTACTGCTGTACTGCTGAACAGCACTGATGGCCATATCATGTGGCTCTGTCTGTAGTGACTCGGCCAGCTACTGGGATGTTGTGCATATCCATATGTTATCTGTGCATATAACTATAATACACATTTTGTCTTGTAAATATATAACAACTATACAGAGCATGTGTAGAATGAAGTACTGATGCAGATGTGTGTGTTGAACTGCATGTTATATACTGAGCTCATACCATTCAATTTTCCAGTGTTCTGCGCACTGACCATATGTGTGCCTCATATTTGTAGTCATTTATCCATCGAGTTGTGTTATGTCAGTCAAATCCTTGACAAATTTGTGAAGACTGACATTACAACATCTCCCTTCATTGTCCGCTGGCTTTTCCCATTCGGGATTACCACAGTGGATCATCTGTTGCCATTTCTGCCTGTCCCCTGAATCTTGATCTCTCACAACAACCACCTGCATGTCCTCTCTCACCTCATCCAGAAACCTTATCTGAGGCCTTCTTCTCTTCCTCTTGCCTGGCAGCAACATCCTTACCATCTTTTTCACAATATGATCAGCACTCCTCCTCAGCACATGTCCAAACTGATGTAATGCTGCCTCTCCAGCACTGTCTCATATCCATCCATCATGGCCTGATACTGTCATATACACATTGCTAAACCTGTCCACCTGTGTCACACCCAGTGCAAATCATAACATCTGTTACTCTACCATGTGCAGCTCTGACCCCTGCCTTTTTGACAATGCCACTGTCTCCAACCCATATAACATAGGTGGTCTCACTATCCTCTTGTAGACCTTACATATCATGTTTACTGGCACTTGTCTGTCACATATCACTCCTGATACTCTTCTCCACCCTCTCCATCTGGCCTGTACTCTCTTCTACACATTTTCTCCATAGTTCTCATTACTCTGAAATGTTGATTCCCAACCATTTGAACACATCCACCTTTGCCAATTGTACTCCATGCATTCTCAATATTCTGCTGTCCTCCCTCTCATTCACACACAGCTATTCTGTCCTAGTGCTGCTAACTTTCATTCCTCTCCTCTGTATAACATATGTACACCTCTCCAGGGTCTCCAAAAGCTGTTCCCTACTCTCAATACAGATCACAATGTCATCTGCAAATAACATAGTCAATGGGGACTTGATATAATCTTGATATGACATGATCGTGTCTGTCAACCTGTCCATCACCATTGCAAATCAGAAAGGGCTTATAGCTGATCCCTGATGTCATCCCACCTCCATCTTAAACACACCTGTCAATCACAATGCAGACCTCAATGCTGTCACACCACTATTGTAGATATCCTGTACCACTCTTACATATATGTGTTCTATGCATGACTTCAACATACAATATCACAACTCCTGTCTAGGCATCCTGTCATATACTTTCTGTAAGTCCAGAGAGTCACAGAGCAACTCCTGACCTTCTCTGTATTCCACCAGTAAAAGTCTCAGAGCAAACATCACATGGGTAGTGCCCTTTCCATGCATGACACCATATTGCTGACCAGTACTCTTCACCTCCCTGTGTAACCTAACTTCCACTACTGTTATCCATAACTTTAAGCTGTGACTGGTCAATGTTATCCCACTGTAGTTACCACAGCTCTGAACATCAACCTCATTCTTAACACCATACTCAAGCACGTTCTCTCCACTCCTCATGCACCTTCACACTTTCCATGATATCAGTAAACTGTCTGGCTAACATACCACTGCCATTTACCCTTAACAACACCATGCTCTCATAGGTGTGTAATGTGGATGAACAGGCTTGCCAGTATTCATTCTCTTCATAGCTATACTTACATACTCCTTGGTAAGCCATTGCACTTCCTGATTCACCACACCCACATCATCCAACCTTCTCTGTCTCATTCTCTTCATTCATCAGCCTCTCAAAGTACACTGTCCATGTGCTCAACACATGCTACTCATTTGTGAGTGCATATACCTCATCATCCTTTATCCCCCTTATCTGCTACACATCTTTCCTAGCTCAGTGCATCTGCCCAGCCAGTCGGTACAATTCCTTTCATACCTCCTTAGTGTTTAACCTGTCATTGAACAACTCATATGCCCATCCTCAGCCTTTGTCACCTCTCTCTTTGCCATGCACATGATCTCCTCATACACCTGCCTACTTTTCTCATCTCTCTGAGAATCTCACTCCTTCTTTCCCAACCTCTGTCTCTGTATACTGTATAGTATGTCCTCAGTCCATCAACAGGTGTCCTTGTACTGCTTCCTCCATCCAGATGTCACTCCAAGCACCCATCTACCTGTCTCCCTTACCAGCTCTGGTGTACTTAACCAGATATTTGTTAGATTGCCACTGCCATTCAGTGCCTGTCTCAACTCTTCCCTAAACTCCACCTCACAAGCACACTTTTCCAGTTCACACCATTTGATCCTTGGTGCTGCCCCCCCCACACTCCTCATCTCGATCACCAACATCATCTCACATACCAACATTCTCTGCTAGTGAAATACACTTTCCCCTGTCACCACTTTATAGTCTCCAATGTCCTTAAACCTAGCCCTCGTACATTGGCTATATTCCACCTGTGTGCATCTTACTCCACTCTTGTATGTCACCCTATGCTCCTCCCTGGTGTTATAGTGCATATTCACCACAGCCATGTCCATCCTTTTTGCAAATTCCACTACCATCTCACTGTCTCCACTCCTTTTAACACAATACATACCCATCAATACCCCATCCCCTCTGTTCCCTTCACCAACATGCCCATTGACATCTGCTGCAATAACCAGTCTATCACCTTTGGGTACAGTCATCAATATGTCATCCAACTGAAGTCTCATTTCTCTTTCTCATCCATTTCATAACCAATTTGCATGGCATGTGCACTAACGACAGTCATCATTACACCATCAGCTTACAACTTCAGAAACATCACTCTATCAGACACTTATGTCATCCTCCAAAAACACTCTTGGTATACTGTTCCTTCAGCAGAAGCCCTACCCCCTTCCACCTCCAGTCCACACCATGATAGCACAATTATGACCTGCCTACCATACATCCAACCATAATCCCCTTCCATGTGGTCTCTTGCACACACACAATATATCAACCATCCCTTGGCCATCTTATCAGCTAGCCTTATCCCTATACCTTTCATACTGCCAACATTAACAATTCTTACCCTCGATACCATCCCCTAGCCTTTCCTCTCTCTTCCTGCCATAGGACTGTTGAACATCCTCCAGGGGCTGCCTGTCAGTGCAAAGGCTACTGTGCTATTGAATGACTCAAGTATGTTACAGAGATAGTGAGTCACTGTCACTGATTTTGTCCCATTGCACCCATGTATGCATGGCATCTTACAGATGACCTGCTGTAACAGGTTGAGAGGGATGACTGTTCAGCAAGAGTGTGAATTTAGTGTGCCATACTGATATAGAACAAATATGCGTGTGAAGTATTACCTATGCAAATGTCAGTATGTGTAGGTGCATGTGTCCACCTCATGAAAACAGACATGGGATGCAAAATGTCAGTTAAAACAGCTGTACATGTTGTACGCATGTGTAATCTTAGTTACTGTGCACCCAAAAGAGTGTCATTTCTACAGCTACTGGTTGTTGCTTTGCCCTGACACAGCCATGGTTAGTAAATTAAGCATGATTATCATTACTAAATTGGAGCGGTGTCCAACTGCGTTATGACTTTGTGGCCATGCTCACTACAAACAACTGATTGAACACATACATGGCTGTATGGACTCAGCAATACCTCACTATGAGTACAAATTGGAGACATCCACCAGGGACAATCATAAGGCCATCTTCCCATATGTCTGCAGTCTCGGAGGCAACATTCTAACCCAAACTGTAATGGTGGCCAATCAAATCACATTCACATACAACATAGCTACATGCAACCTGTGGCAGATAGGGTTAGGGAAACACCCCCCCCCCAAGCTCAGCATCACTGTAGATGGATATGTACTGCACCCACACCCCTCTCCTCGTCACCAGTGAACAGGCACATATTGCCTACTGAAAGGCAACAAATGTAAGTATCCATGGGATGTCACATCATCCCTGTCTGCATCCTACGTGAACTCAGGCATGTACTCTCAGCTGAATTAAACACTGTAGTCACACCAAGCTGCAGCACCATCCACACACCATCCACACACCATCCACATGGAAGATGGCTAATGTCATCCACTTACACAGACCTGAATGAGGAGTGATGGATTATACAAACAACTTGCCTCACTGCAGGCGGTATGACTCATCAGGACCACGAGTACAATGCAAGCTGATACTGTGCTGATAGATTACAGGGGTAAGGTGTGGTTGTGAGTGGTGGCAACTGATATGCTTGTGAGTGTTGCCGACTGGTAATCAAGGTACATGTTCAGGTAATGCACATACTGTTGCCAAATGTATGGGGTGCTGTGATGTGTTTTCCTGTTAGTGTCTACCAGGTGCAATGCCACATCACTAATGGGAGACCTTTTCACCAGCAGAATGCAACCTGATAATAGAAGCCATAATACAGAACCACACAGTACTGTTGGGCCAAAGCCAGCAACATCTCCGGGAGAGGACCACCCTGTGGGATGACCCTGTCCACAGGGTAAATTAGGTGGGCCTGTACACACATACATATGAGCAGGTGTGGCATCATGCCACCAACCTCATATGCCATGCCTGGCAAAGGGCTGCTGGCATCACCAGGGACCCCACAACCACAGATGGGAGCCCAGCCATGCAGCCCCCACTGACACCAAATGAGGTGCTCCTTGCCAAGCTTAGGCCACTTACAAGGAGAAACGGTACAACACCAGGGTACAAAATCACACTTACTGGAGGCGGGTGGAAACCACACAATGGACAAGGAGCGTGCAGGTAAGGTTCCAGTGGGGATTAGTAGGCAACTGTATGAGATGTACTTGTATCTGTACAGTATCTACATGCATGTACCAGGTCAGATTGCAGTTGTGGATGAGGATTTCTAATGCACAGAAGTGCAAATCTATGGTGAAGGATAGCAAATTGTGTAGTATTGGTGTTGTACTGTAAATGCGTATACATGATGCATTCATCCTTTAACAAGGGCACATGTGAGTCTGCTGACAATACCTCTTTCCCACACCTACATAGGTCACTCTGGTCTGCACATGGGACAGCAGCCTGAAGCTGGTGAGTATGGAATTGTTCAGTTGTGCTTTGGCAATACCCCAGGCATGCAAGTTACTATGTACACAACTATGACTAACAGCCATACTGGTTTTTGTGCATGTTCACTTGTGGTGAGGTTTATTGTATTGCATATCAGTGGTCACCACAGGGGCCTATCTGAAGAGAATATAACATTCCTTTAGCATACTTCACAACCTGTCAGTGCAAGATGTCTGGACAGACAACAGCCAAATGTGTTGGACAAACTGACTAAGGTAGGGGCATGTGTGAAATATTACTGCTATACAGTGGATATAAAATGTATACACACACCTATTAAGATGCCATTTGTTTCTGATATATATTGATTGAGACCACAATATGTTAGTCCACACCTTACCCAACTTTTAATGTGACCCATGACATGAACAATTCACTTGTAAAACCAATAATATGGACTCGTGCATTGCACCTACAAGCCTGGACAAGTGTGAGGGTAGCAGCCATTGTATCAGTATGTTGTTTCAGTCAGGTATTATACCTGATGCTGTCATATGTGTCACTGCACTCACTGTGGCCTATTTGGCAACTATATCAAATACATGGGCATTGTTAAGGCAGACAGAGCACTAATAGGTTCCAAACATCTGTATGTTCCAGACACATCTGTACAGAGGACTAGTATGGTCTGTACATTGGTTATAGATTCTGCATGTGAGGCAGATGCCAATACCACACGATATAAAGTAATAACATCAGGAGGTGGTCACCTGCCATGTATGGTACACACATGAAAATGGTATCAGCCACACAACATATGATCCACACACCAGCATTGGGATTAGAACTCCTACTTATTAGTTTATGTCTACTATAGTGCTACATAGTTTTCAGATGAGCCATGAAAACTATACAATTTCACCTTGTCCAAAGGTACTTGTATGGTGAATGACATCAACAGGACTACTAAATTGGAGTGAGAGGAAGAGTAAAGGGTGGTAAAGTCAAAATGGTATAACCCACACAGTACATCATCTTCACACACACACAGACTTGCCAGTAATAAGATTAGAACCCCTGCCTATCCAGTTATTTGTACTATAGTGTTACACAGTTACTGCATGCACTACAAAGTTTACTGGACTTACAACTGCCCAAAGGTGCTGATAACTGCATAGCTGAGGTAAA
Organism: Protopterus annectens; assembly: GCF_019279795.1. Classification (NCBI taxonomy): domain Eukaryota; kingdom Metazoa; phylum Chordata; order Ceratodontiformes; family Protopteridae; genus Protopterus; species Protopterus annectens. Next base: position 1,995,097,518 of record NC_056735.1, read on the forward strand.
GTATTACAAGTAGCAGGAAGTCTGCCTTCAGTTTCTCCTGTACATCTTGCTAGTTCTTTCTGTCTTGCACTTCAAATAGCATTATAGCTTTGCACTTCAACAGGTTATTGCATCAATAAGTGTATCACACCTGGGAGCCATCAACAGTACTTGTTCATCATGGAATTAATCTCAGTACTTACTACTTATGACCACCCCTCCTGGCATGATTGAAGTGCGGTTTTCTGTGCTTTCATTCATTAACCTGGTGCACTTGTCCATTCTGAGGCACTGTTGCAACTGCCTCATATACACAGACAACCCTCTCCTCTAAACTCCACACACTCAGACCAGTGAGAGTTACCTGTATATTACCAAATGTGGAAATATGCAGTCTCCAGCAAAGACTAGACTAGCTGGTCAAGAGGATGAGATCATCACCTGCACCACACCTTGTGGAATACATAGCTCACCAGAACACCCACAAAGACAGCCCTAACATACACTGAAAAGCCACACACCCACCTTCACAGAGGCACACAATGGACATTTACACAAACAGCACAGACTAGCATGACAGACACCCACTCAGACACCACGACATAGAACATGCCAAAGGACATGTATGTCACCTACACAGTGTACCACTCAACATAAGCTCCTAAGGCTGACCACCTTGCACAATACAGTGATCATGGGTGACTCAGTTCTCTGGCACACAGATGTCCCACTCACTATGTTGATTATAGAGGAGGTAACAGCAAACTGTCTATCAAGTGCCTGCATCCAACACATGACATAGTCAGGCCACTCCATAACAGCTACAGATATCACTCTGTCATCATCCATGTAGATGTGAATGACCTGAGACACACCTCCCTGGACTACATGACAAGAGACATTGGTTGAACACTCAGATTATGTGGTCCAGGCAGGTCTGACAGTAGCCCTGAGCAGTATACTGCCATCACGCAGAATGATGCTGCAGTACTAGCAACAGATAATTGACTGCAACATTGGCTTATGTTTTGTGTGTCCTTAGGGGATCCAGTATCTCTCTGCCTGGGATAACAGACCTCAATGCCTTGCCAGAGATTTCCTAAATCTGTCAGCCCCGGGTTTCCAGGTACAGGGTAAGTGCCTTGCCACCCCTATAGTGCCTTATTAGGCAGTGTTCCAAACCACATTACCATCGTAACAGCTAGACATGTATGCAATCTGAGGGTCATACTGCTCAACGATAGACATCTAACTGTCAAGATGCAGTCACTCAAAGCACTCCTCAGAGTGAAGGACATTGACATTTGTGCTGTAATGGAGAGGTGGTTCATAGCAGCATACAGCAGCCCTGCACTAACAGGCTATGATGAATTCCACAGCTGTCAATGCCAAAACATGGACCCCACCTCCACAGGTGGTGTTGTCTCCATATTTATTATGGATATGCTCATCTCCAGACTAGTATCCCAGCATAATGCATCATAGGTACTTCCTGTAAAACTGACTTTGGGGAATAGTGCAATCCACACTATAGCCTGCTACCGGTGCCCATCAATGTCCCTAGACTGTCAATGCACATTCCTCAACACCCTGGCATCTATGAAGGTCCAACCCAACACTCATATAGTAGGAGACTTCAACTATCCCTCCATCACCTGGGGAAAGTAGTCAAGAAACAGTACACTGGCCCAGCACTTCATGGACTTCATCAGTTCCAATGCCCTGGATTGGATCGTACTGACCCCCAGTAGAGGATGCAACAACTTTGACCTGTGTTGATTACTTACATATGAGAATGTTGCTCAGCCATAGTTGTCAATGCCTACCTGGTCAGATTCAAACAAGGTGTAATCAACATGGAGCTCAGCATCTCACCCACACCCCCCACAAAGGTAATCACCTTGCTAAACCTCTTCAATGCTGACATTTCAGTCATAAAAACAGGGGTGGATGACTTGACTGCACCCATGCCAATGGAAAATAGCTGCATGACGGTCGCATCTTACACATATGCACTGCACAAACATGTACACGGATGCATGGTACTAGTCATAGATAACAGAACACAGACACTGTCCTCCAAAACTAGAACCATTGTAATGGACCCCTGCCATTACTAAAGTGTACAACAGACGCAGGACACTGTTGCAGAAAGTGGTGGTGTCCCAAGACTGGTGAACCCCCTTATTAGCCTCAAACACAACTTGGGATCCCTTGTGGAATTATCTACGGGCAGCTATGAAGGCAGATTTGCAGCAGACACTGACACCAATCACAAAAATCTTTGATAGTTATATCAACAACCACCACAGTAATAACCACATGTGCTGTGAGTTACTGCGCAATGCTAATTCCTATCCTGAAACAACAGATATTGGCCGCAGTCTTGCCAACACATTCAATGCCAGCTTTATCCCTCCCTCCCCCCAAGGGGACAATCACAATGGCAGATAAATGCCAGGCTCCCAGCATTACTGCAGGCCAGGTTAGACTGCAGTGTCCACAGGCAAGGCTACAACTTCCATTGGATCCCAACATATACGTGGCTGTATTCTACATGACATACAAAGAGATCTGGCTCCACATCTGTCTGACATAGTTAGTCACAGTCCCACCTCAGGCTTTGTCCTTCCAAAATGGCACCTGCCACAGTCATCCCTCTCCATAAAGGGTAGCATATATAGAACCTGGGGATTATTGGGCCCTAAGCCTGACAAGTCTACTATGTATAGGTATGGGTGCATCATCAGGGATCTGATTGACCAAGTTATGGGTGATCTCCTAACTCTGGACCCCACACAGTTTGGCTTTGTGAATGGCAGATCATGCCTGCTCAACCTGGTTGATGTCTTTCAGTGTGTCAACAGGGTTGTGTATGACAGTAAGCCACTGCATACAACCTACCTCAATCTGGCCAAGGCTTCTGATACCATTCCTCAGTCAGGGATTATTGATAAGCCCAACAAACTAGACATCAACCCCTATAACAGTGGGTGGTTTGCTAATTGGTTCACAGAACACACTGTGTGACAGTGGAAAACTCAGACTGAGAAGCAGTCATGAGTGGAGTCCCACAGGGATCAGTACATGATAGTGTCCTGTCCAGCATCTACTTCTCAGGAGTCTAGCCCAACACAGAGGAACTCGGGCTGACCAAGTTCACAGAGGCCTGCAAGCTGGAAGCTATCATGAACTCCACAAGTGATGCAAATATCCTACAGAAAGGCCTCAGTGAGACCAATGAGTGGTGTGGAAACCATGGCCAGAAGCTTAACATCACAAAATGTATCACCCCCTTTGTTTAATCACTCAGTTCACAGTAAGTTCCACATCAATGGGAGCCCGATGAACACTGTATGCATTATAAGAGATCTAAGGACATAGGTTGACAGGAACTTCTCCTTCAAGCACCACATTTCACTGTGGTCAGGAAGTCCTTCTATATGGCACATTGCATTACCAAGGGTTTTGCATCCATGAAGACAGAGATAATGATCTCTGTCTCCTATTCCCTCATTAGACCACTTCCTCAAGTATTATGGCCCATTTGCCATGTACCTCACCACACCTGCTAAAGCTGGAGAAGCCACAGAAGGACCTAACAAAGGGGTTCCTAGGCATTAAACACACATCCTACACAGACAGACTCAAAAGACCCAAACTATTCTCTTTGTCATATTACCTAATTAGCAACTATGTCTGCTTAACTTACAAAGCCATGTCTGACTCAGCTGGTATAGAAATGCTACATATAAATCCATCCACACCACACACTGTAGAGACCTCTACCTCATTACCACAATCACCACAACATGCTGGTGGGACAGATCCCACACCAAGAGACTGCACATGCTCTGGAATACACTTCCCATACATGTCATGCAGAGCACCTAGCTGACCCTGTTACAGATAAATGATGAGTGGATGAGTAATAGATAGTTCAACCCAAGAATCACTGCAGTGGCTATACTTAATGCAGGCACTGGGACATAACATTAGGTGGCACAATGGCATTGCCCTTCCATGTGCTAGGCTTCTAAAGACTCCTGGGCCATTACCTACTACACACTTATGAACTTTTAAAGGGAATGACATCAGCAGGATTAATAAAGTAGTGCAGTGGGTGTTAAACCTATCAAAAAATGTTGTCCTACAAACAGACACATACTTGCCAGATGTGAGAGTAGAACCTCTTCTAACTAGTGATTTGTATCATAGTGTTACACAGTTACTGCATGCACTACAGAGCTTACTGAGTTTAGAGATGGCCAAAGGTGATGATATGCTGAATGGCATCAGCAGGACTGATAAAGTAGGGCAGTGGGTGGGGAACATATCAAATACTTCTACTTACAAATATACATACCCACACACTACTGAGCTTACAGGGCTGACAGCTGGCAAAGGTTGCTGATAAGGGACTGGCATCATCAGACTGGTGAGGTGGGGCACTGTGAAGTGTCGTGTGTGGGAATGGCATAAAACTGTTTTACCTATAAACAAACACACAACTCCTTCAGTCTTGCACACACAACTGTCTCTCTCTCACACACACATACACACACACATACACACACACACAGACACACACACACACACACACACACACACACACACACACACACACACACACACACACTTCTACATTTGGCAGGACTGAGAGTAGAACTCCTACCTAACTAGTTATTTGTACTATTGTGTTATGCAGTTATCATATGCATCACAGAGTTTATAGGGCTGAGACTTGATGGAAGCCACTTCTAAAATGACTGATATCTGCAGGACTTCTAAAGGAGGGAAAGGGGAAGTGTACTGGATTTGAATGGATCCAAAAGCTTTTAGTGGTAAACACACACAAACCCACTTTTATATTTGCCAGGACTAACATTAGAACTCTGACCTAGTTAGTCATTTATACTATTATGTAATGCAGTTACCACATAGACCACAGAGCTTATGGGGCTGAGGTTTGATGGAAGGCACTTCTAAGATGACTGATACCTGCAGGGCTGCTAAACTAGAGAAAGGGGAAGTGTACTGGGTTTGAATGGACCTAAAAGCTTTTAGTTGGGAACACACACACACAGCCTTTTATATTCAGCAGGACTGAGATTAGAACTCCTATCTAATTAGTTATTTGCACTGTTGTGTTATGCAGTTATCGCATGCACCACAGAGCTTTTGGGGCTGAGGTTTGATGGAAGGCACTTCTAAGATGACTGATATCTGCAGGACTGCTAAAGTAGGGAGGTGGAAAGTGTACTGGGTTTGAATGGGCCCAAACGCTTTAAGTTGTGAACACATACACACACACACACACACACACACACACACACACACACACACACACACACACACACACAAACATACGCTCACACACTCCTACCTAAGTAGTTATTTGTACTATAGTGTTATGCAGTTATCGCATGCACCACAGAGCTTATGGGGCTGGGACTAAAAAAAGTGACTTCTATGGTGACAGGCATCTTCAGGACTGCTAAGATGGGGCAACGGAAAGTGCACTGGGTCGGGAAGGCCTGTGCATTCCTAGACCCTACTGACATTTCTCTAAGTGTATGAGCATACCCAGTGTGTCTTTCTCTAGTACATGTGAGACTCCATTCCAGGGATTATTGTATTCCAGTCTGGTTTGTTTTTTACTATAGCCATACCTCTCAACCTGTTGGTGCAGCATATCTGGAGATAGCCTATCAAAATGTGGGAGCAATGGGCCATACAATGATTGTAACCATTTCTCTCAGTAATGTATGGGTTGCTAGGGTTACAGGGCTTGTTTTAGCAGACATCTGTCATATATGGCATCTGACACTGTCATGTATTGTTTCAGTACCTGATGATACACCTCCTCAGATCATCACAGTGATTTAACTGAGGAATACAAGATGGATGATGTACACACAAGGTCTGTGTGCCAAATGCTATGCATTCTTGCGCAATCCAGCTTATTGAGGGGTGTGCCTACAAGCAATTGACTGCTGGTGCTGTGGAAATGGTCCAGCACTTTGGTGATATATTACAATGGTGGAATCACTGTGCATTTATGTTCTGGCCTGGTCTGATTTCCAGTCCACAGTTGGGTAATATAAGTCAGACAGGATCAGGGTGATGGGCAGACTCCAGATAGATTTGTAGGGGATAGGATATGTAGGGTGTGTGTGTGTCCTGGGCAGGTATGTTTTCCTATAGTTACCAGTACTTCACATTGGGATTTCCTCAATGGTTGACTGCAGTTGAATGATCTTGTGAGTGTCAGACTGTTTGACCAACCTGGAGGTGAGTGTTTGTCACACATATATGTATGGCCCGCCTCATTCTGCTTGGATGGACACATGTTGGGGTCAGAATGTTGCATAGGATGAGTAATCAGCGAGGGGTGTGTTACTCCCCATGGCTGTGGCCCAGGGTTCTGTGGGTGCAGACATGTCACCATCTTCCAAGGTTAAGCCTGCCAGCAGTGTGTGCATTCTCATGTTTAAAGTCTGAGCCCTGCCTGTCGACTGTACAGAGTATCACAGAATGTCCACATTCATGACTCATATATCTTGTTGGTCACCCAAAAAAAGTGTGGTTTTCCAGCAAAAGTGTTTTGCAAGTCACTTAGGGTTGAAGTCAGATATTACTGACAGTTGACATTGCAGTTTCAGACTTTGTATCCATCAGACATTCCATGCTACTACAAATCATTCCATCAACTTTATAACATTACTAGAGCAGTATTTCACAGGTGTCCTTCTCTTTGGACCTTCATCTCCCCATTATTCATGGCTTTGTCCTGATTTCTGCCCCCCTGAGGCTGGCAGGTTTGCTCCTGGCAGTTGTCAGCATGGCCTTTCTTTGCATTTTGTGGATTGTGTTATGTTTGTGTTATGGACCCCTTGACAGTCCGTAAAGGGCACTGTGGATGAGGCATAGGCATTTGCCAGAATCCTGTAAGCCAGGTGTGACAGATGCAGGGCAGTGCATTCTGATTATCATATGTTCCCAGGCTACTGGCAGGAGACACCCCTAGTATGGCACCAGTAAGTTGCTTGTGGGTGTTACTGACAATTGCTTTCTGTTACTATTGCACCATCACTCTGGGTGACAGCTGGATGCTGGTTAAGTCTAGGAACATCTTACTGCATTTCTATGGGACTATGGGGGGTGACATGACAGAACACGGTACACATTTGCAAAGACTGTGCTGATATTTGCTTAACATTTTGGTCCCATATAGCATAGTGGTCTGCCCTATTTTTCAGACTACAGGCATAACAGTATAAACCACAGGTCTGATTGTTCTGGCATAGACAGTTGTAGTTTCAGACTTCTTACCTTTCAAAGCCATACTGCCACTGCCAGACCTGCTTTGATATCACTGTGTAAAAGTCTGTGGGTGGGGATTTCATGGATGTCGCAATGTGGGGCCGTTTGACAGGCATTTCTGTATGGTTGTCTACAGCTGATCAGCTGTGTGGGGTTGTTGGTGGGTACAGGACCCTCACTTTGACATCCATGCATGTGACCTATGATCCCCTCCAGTTATTTGGCTCACCACATATACTGCAGTGGAATTTGTTGACTAGGGTGGTACTGCATGGTGTGGGTAGGGCAGTACTGGGGATACACATCCTGCTGTCCCACACAGCTGTCACTTGTCTGCTGCAATCCCAGTTAGCCACCCCATTCCCTTACATGCTTGACCAATACCATAGATATGCTATCAGAAAATTCCACTTCATTAGTTTATTTTGTTGCAGACACTGGCTTACCTTGTGCCTGCAGCTGTAGTCATGGTGGTGCTTGAGGGCTAACTATGTTGGATGCACACAGCACACTGCCTATACATAGTCAAGTACAGGTGGTGTGATGTTTGGCATCCATTTTACTGTGTGTGTGAGTCAGACAGGGAGATCAGTCCCTAGGCCCTACAGTGTCAGTGTATGTGCTATACATTGCCTCTTTGCAAAGGCCAGGGCATACTGTGCATGTCTCCATCTGCCTACAGGGGCAGGCTCAGGATGTTCCTCCTCTGAGTCACTCTGTGCCTTTGGAGGCCTTGGCAATGGTAGAGCGGCTGTATGGCCCTTCCCCATGTTATACCTACTGCAGCTGTTTCCACAGGATCATATTGTGCAGCATGGTACATACTATGACCATGTGTGCGCATGTGGCTGGAAAGTACTGCAAGGCTCCACCAGATATGTCAAGGCAGCAGAACCATGACATGAGCATCCCAAACATATGGTCTATAATGATCCTGGTTTGTGCGTTTGCCTCATTATGGCATTCTTGTGTGGGTGTATGTCCATTTCTGATGGGTGTCATCATCCACGCCTCCAGTGCGTAGCTGGCATCCCCCACTAAATGGCCATATGAGATGTACCCCCTGGCAAACCACTGATACAGCTTTGAGGAATGCCATATGGGGAGTCATGATAGCTTCCAGGGCAGCCAGCACACACATTTATGATAATGCCATGGGCATTGCACATGACCTGGCAGTTGGAGTGGAACCCCTTGTGGTTTTTGTAGACTCTACAGTGGTCACCAGGTGGTGCTTTGATGTGGATGTGCATGCAGTCTATGGCACACAGTACCTCCAGGTAGTCTGCTACATGGTGGAAGAAATGTATATTGTGGGTCCTCTCCTCACAGGTGGTGGGGAATTTAATGTGCTCCTCGGCATGTGGTCGCATGGCATCCTGGAACTGGCGGAGTATCCTGGGTGCAAATGCCTGTGAGACCCCCATGATATCCCCAGTTGGTCTTTGGAAAGTACCTGTAGCTAGTATTCTTAGATCTACACATACCTTAGTATCCACTGGGATGTGTTCCACTCTGTTTGTTCTGGATGTGAGACGAGGCTGGCAAAGCTCCACAATTTGCTGCAGTATGTCCTGTCCACCCTGTAGTGCTCTACTGTCTCCAGATCATGTAGCCCCTAGTAGGTTACCCTGGGCCTGAACACTCTTCTTCTCCTCCACTTAAGTTTGGGGCAATTGTCAGCATTGTCCTCTTCTCCACCCTCAGCCTCTTGCACATACTGATGGATGAGGAGGAAAGCAGCCCCTAACATTTTGTCAGTTTTGTCAGTTAAAATTTCCCTGTCTGTGTACACTGATGGTGTAGAGTTTGTGGGAAAAAACAGACTGAAAGGTGTTTACAAGTTTATACTGTTGTGTTGCAGGTGCTGCCTGTGTGGTTGGCTGAGTATGATACTGCTAGCTCTATTACTTGTATTTGAGTGCCTCTATTCTGCTATTTCTCATTTTTTTCTTGCTCCACTTGCCATTTCTTATATTTTTTTATTTTTGTAATTTAAATCCCGGTGTGTGCCATGCAAACCTGTCTAGGCAAGGGAAACAAGGCTATACTGCCTCAGACATACCCCTTGCTTACATATACACAGTGCTGCCATTTCCTGTGTTTTTTTTTTTTTTAAGATTTGGTGTGCGTCACACACACATGTTCAGCTAGAGTTATACAGCTTCAGACACACCCCCTTGCTTAGCTGGTCTTAGCTAAGTGCAAACCCAGGCAACTTTGCTCCAATGTGCTTATTGCAAGCATGACACCCCCTTTTCATGTTAGTTGCTCCTCCTGCTTAGACAATCTTGTTCTAGCAACTATATGGTTAGGTGCAGGTTTTGGACTTAGAGTATTTGTGATTCAGTAAATTTCCCCTCATTTGCATACCCCACTGCCTTATCCCATTTATACTGCACTGACACGGAGCCTTTCTCCTTGACAACCACTGTCCCCTTGTATTGTTTTTATTCTGCATGCCATAGACTATATTGGCAAAAATGCAGATGTTCTTTAAACTTGGGTTTTCACATGTGTTTTATTTTCAGCACGATCGTGTTTGTGTTCCGCTGCACTGTTCTTAAATGGCCAAGATCGGCCACAAAAAATATTATTTTTTATTAAAAGTAAACATTTATTCATGTCAATGGCCATATAGTTGGCCATTGGCATGCCTACAGATGTGAATACATGCTTTTATTTGTGTTGTCATGCCTCTGTTTTCTTTTTTGCAGAAATGTGTTCAGTTAGTAAGTGAACACATTTCTGTACTGACACTGTTCCTGCACGGAGACCTGGCAGCATCCTGAATCGCTAATTTACCTCATTTGCATGGTTTTCACTAACAAATGAGGTGATTAGCATGCCGCATGGTCTTCCATGCAGGAACACTGTAGACGGGCTCGTGCATGTCAAATCATCTGTTTGCTGAATCGCTCTGCAGCCGAACTCTGTGCAGGAGTTGCTACACTGTTCCTGCATGGAGTTTCAGCTTTCCTGAATCCAGGGGTCTGCCTTTCAATGATTTCCTTCTCATTGTGTTTTAAAATAGCATTATAACCAACATTAATGTATCTGCAAGATTTACATGAATGGCACAGATAAGTGCCATAATGGCCTTTTGTTAACGTCCCTAACTTCACTTTGTTTTCTCGCAATTATTTTTTTTAAATTGCATATGCTTTTACATGTAAAACTTAGTACTAATTTCTAGCAATTATATTCCAATTGTCTTTCAAAATGTGCTACATTTTATCCTTGTCAACACACACTGGAACTGGAAAAGGCCCTATAAAAAAGACTTTATATCATCTGTGTGGGCCTGTGGAATATAATCATGTGCCAAAGTCAGTTGAAATTTGGCCTATTTTCTCTCACTGCTTCAATAAATTGTATTAGTTTATTACTGATATTACCTCTGTCTAAAAATAATTCTTTAGTAAAGTTCATTTCAGAAAGCAATATATCATGATTACTAATCGACCTACTCATCCTAATGAATTGTCCCTAATAACAATCCATTTTGTGTGGAAAGGATGCTAATATAGTTTACATAATTTTTGACAAAAATGTCCTCTTAAAACATTACTGTGTTGAAACAATTGTTTGTTTTATCTAACACTAAAGTTAGATGTGAAAAGTGCACTTTGTCTCAGTTGTTACTTAAAGTAAAGAATACTATTGTTAAGGTCATTTACAATTTCAAACAACTGATTACGTGTCATTCCATATAAACCATAATCATCAATGTACCTTCTATAAAATGTAGCATGACTGAAAAGTGCAATGTTAATTGCCCAGGTGGGGTAGTTCTGTTACTGGTGAAGAATAATGACAACCAAGCTCCTACACAAGTGTCCATGAGAAAGTCTATTTCAGACTCAGATCCTATTTGGCTACTAATACAAGTACTGCTTGGTGGGCATACAAATATCCAGACAAAAGTTGTATACAGCCTATCACCCTCCAACCTTCTCTACCTAAAGAACATGCTAAATGCAACACTGAATATAACCAAGCATAACTGAATAATTATTCTTCCTTATTTCAAACTTGACTGAAATGATTAACAGAAAGCTGGCCTTTCCAGGCTCATTTCTACCCTTGGTCTCAGACAAATGGTGCAAACAACAAAAGATCTGATCCTCAAAGTAAGAAGGTAACCCTACTTTATGTAGGACTTACTAATGAATATTCATGAAAGGCTCCATCATTCAAATGCTCTAGCTAATGCACTCTGTGACTATAGCCATATAAGAATCCCCTGAATGCTAAAACAGCATAAACCCTTACAAAGTGTCTTCCACTATCGAGACACTAATCAGTGCCCATAAGAAACACTCATTATAGAACTTACTTCAATTGACTGGTCCCCAGTATACAGTGGTACATGTCCTGCTACAGGAGTCTCAACTACATAAACCTGTTTTTCCATTCCAGGACAAATTATGTTCTGCAAGAAAATTCAGGAGTCAAGGACTCACCACTCCCTTGCTAATTGCTGACATCTGTACAAAGATAAAACAAAGAAAAAAGAATCTGAAAAGCAAACCCATAAAACAGACTTGCACAAACAATATCAGACACTGAGATCAGAAGTAAGGGTAAGGTCATATTCAGCTAAGCTAAGGTTTCTAAAGTGGAACACCTCAGGAAATCACAACTGACCAATTTTGGGCAACCAGAAAGATTCTGGTACTGTATCAAATCTGTTGCCTCTAATAAAATATTCCCTAAATTGTCTGTCTTGAATTCTCCCACATGATCTTTTACAACAGCTAGCTGATAATAATGCCAATCTATCTTCTGCTACCACATTCCATTTTCAAAGCACATATCCCTTCCTCCTACCAGGGGTGGCTCATGCTATAGGACTGCAGGACTGCAGCCCCCCACCTGTTAAAAGAAAAATTAATTGCATCCCCCACTGTAGAAAAATAATTGCGTCCCCCACTGTAGAAAATGTAAATACAAAAATAAAACAAATTCTTTCATGTCTAGGAACTCATGCATGCGTGCTGAGTTCCTGACTGCTGTGTTAGGCAGTCCAGAACTCCACACATCCATGCATGGTTACTTCCTGAACACCAGACTGCTCAGTTAGGCAGTCTGGATAGGGAAGGAAGGGAACTCCTCTCTGCCAGCCCGGAGGTCTGTGCAGTAATGATTGCACAGACCGGAAGCACACCAGACTGCCACACCCGCACCCTGGAGGCTCCAGCCTACTCGTGTCAAAACCCAGAGTCAGTCTGTGCATGTAGCTTACAGAGTTATGGAGGTGATTGGGCAAGCTGTGGACATAGCTTGCAGAGTTATGGAGGTGATCAGGCTGTGGACTTAGCATGCAGAGGTATCAGGCTATGGAGGGCTTAATCAGGCAAGCTGCTACAGAAGGGTGTGTAGGTGTAATGCTCCAGTTGCTACATGGTGGTGGGAAGAGAATAAGGCTTGAACCATGTACCTTGGCCCCAACTGGCAAGAGCTTGAATTCCCTACCCACATCCATTTGTAAAACATTTGCAGATTTTTGCCTCATATTTTTTTCTGTTCTGTTCCTCATAAAATCTGTGGTTTCTGTATTTGTGTTACTTAGCACGACCAGTGGTAGCATTGTTCCCTGACAGCTACAGGTTGGCTGGTATGCTTCTTGGCTGGGGTGCCTTCTGTGTGGAGTCTAAATGTCCTCCCTGTGTTTGTGTGGGTTTGCTCTGGTGTCCTCAATGAATATTTGTCCCTTTTTTTTGGACTGTATTCCCCCATTATTGGCTTCATTCAGGTTTTCTGTGCCAAAGTTGAGAGTTATGGTGATAACTGAATTCACTGAATATGTTTGGGGGCTGTATTCCCCCCATTATTGGCTTTGTTCAGGTGTTTTGTGCTAAGATGTTGAAAGCTATGGTGAGAACTGAATCCACTAAATGATAGCCATTTAAGTTTCAGTCTTCCTTTCTTTCCTAAAGTGGATGATTTGGCATAGTGGTATGTGGCTCTGACTGTTTTGCACAGGATCCTGGGTTCAATACTTGGCAATGAAATGTATGGTAATAACACAGCATTTTATTCTAACAACTTTCCAACATTATACAAGCAATGTTTAAAATGTGTCCCTGTTTTTTGGTCTTTTGTCTGCCCCCCCCCCTAAATTTTGGATTTTTCCAGATTTCTTGTGCTGCAAAGTTCAGAGATGCAGCTGAGTGTCAAGTAGATTTTACAAGAAGCTGAGAGCTGCAGAGGAACAAAAGTTTAGTGCTGCTTATGCCAAGTCTGCATGTGTTGTTAATAGCACAATAGGTAATGTACTTGCATTTGATGCAGAAGGCTGTGGGTTCTACTCCCACAGTAAATAGAATGCATTGCTGATACTGCACTGTATTGTAAAGGGGGTGGATGCTGCAGTCCTTTTTGGTGAAGAATCCTAGTAACTATGAACCTGTTATCAGTTTGCCATCCATTCCCTATTGCAATATTACTAGCTTATTGTTTTTTTAATGCAACTTAGGCAATTTATTCCTCAAGGGCAACAGGCACTTTATTTGTAGATGAAACAATGAAATATAAAGTTGTTTGCTAGCAGCAACCTCTTCATTAGTTACAGATTTCTTTAATGTGGAATTATTTAGATGACTTTTACTTCTTCAGAGATTGTGCATATTTACTGATACTGGTGGACTGTAGAAGTTTGAGTAGACTTTTATGATAGAAATGTTCTGAATTGGGCAGTTTTGTCATTATTGGTGCATGCATTTTGTTTCATTGTTTACTGGAAAAATGTCTGAATTGGGCAATTTTGTCATTATTGGTGCATGCATTTTATTTCATTGTTTACTGGAAAAATGTTCAAAACAGGTTTCAAGTACCCTCTAACAACTGTACTATATTGTACAAGGAATATAATTTAATACAATCAGGAAGGTGTATCAAAGACCACATGTATGTTTCGTGTCCAAGGGGTCTATGATTTGAAAACAGCCCAAAGTTAATCTTTATCTGCCACTGGCAAAATGCATTTTCTTTGAATGTGGGTTTCAATGTTTCAATGAATGTGAGTTTCAGGGGCAGAGAAGTTTTAATGCTAAGTCTGTTTTCATTGTGAGATTGCATTGCTTTATTTAGCAGATGACTTAGTGTTTGTGCTGTAAAATGCAAAATAAAACTTTCAAATGAAGTCCAAATCATCGTAGAAGTAAAGCAGTATGGATATTAGTGTTTATGGTAAATGGGGTGAAATAGCCAAGTAATGGTTCATTGGAATGGCTGCAGGGGAGAGGCTCCATTCGACCATGATTTCGTGAGGGGGAAGGGTGGCAAACTCAAAGACAGCCCTGGCTGAACTATACCTCTCAACTGTCCAAATTTTCACAGAATGAGTAGATTTTTGCTTCTTATTTTTGGTTTGTTCCTCATAAAATGTGTGGTTTTCTGGCAAATAATTTAGGAATTAAATCACTAAATAATGACAGACACTGCATTTCAGACTTCATAACCTTCAGAAAAATGCATGCTAAAGCAAGACCTGTTATTCTATCAATTGTCTCACTTTATACAACAATTTATGGTACTCTTTATATGTTCCCCCAGTATATTTGGCCTTGTCCAGATTTCCTGCATGCAAATAAATTGCTTTATAGAATTAGGCATATCCAAACGTCTCAAGTGTCCTCAATTTTGGCTCAAAATGTTGCTCCTCCCCTAATAATCCCACCGCAAAATGGCAATTTTGGAAGAAAATGTGGAGGGCTTACAATTAAGAAATAACTGTAATAATCAGAGTTATTGATTACTTTTATTTCAGAAATGCATGTAGATTCTTTTATTTTGTCAGCTGCTCAAGTTAACAGTACTAATATTTAAAAAGTGTCCCTTCTTTGACA
The DNA here is from genome assembly GCF_019279795.1 of Protopterus annectens. Taxonomy (NCBI): domain Eukaryota; kingdom Metazoa; phylum Chordata; order Ceratodontiformes; family Protopteridae; genus Protopterus; species Protopterus annectens. The sequence continues at coordinate 1,995,112,676 of NC_056735.1, forward strand.
GGTGCCCACCTGTATTGTGTGGCTATTTTATATTTTTGCATCACATTTTGGTCCATTTTTCATAAAATTGTGTTTTTTTGGCAAATTAGTGGCAAATCATTAAAGACTAAAGTTAGAAAATAATGACAGACATTTGAGTTTCATATTTCGTACCTTTCAGAAAATTCATACTAATACAAGACCTACTATTCTATTATATTTCTAAGTTTATAAGAACAATATTTAAAAATTGTCTTCCTTTTTGGGCCTTTGTCCCACTTCTATGTATGGCTCTGTCCATATTTCTTGTTCTGAGTTTGAGAGGTATGACAAATGTGTCAGGGCCATCACAGGTAACCAGAGACATTTCAAATTGTGACATACTTGTTGCACCCCACTCCCCCATGTAGTGACTCTGGATGTGTCCAAGCAAGGCAAGGAGCAGTTATGCAGTATAAATGTGCAGAGTATCCACCCATCCAAGGTAGACACAAGTGCTACTTTTATTCTGTCCTTAATTTCGCAGAATGTTCTGGTTTCTGTCATATTTTTATACTGTTGATTTATGCTTATTATTACTCAGAAAGTGCCTGTTGCTCTGTGTTTAAGTAGCAATGCTTTCATGACCATCAGGTAAGCTTGTCTAAGATTGTAAGATGCAAGTAAGTTTTAATAAGCATACTGTTAAAGAATTGCCAACATTGAAGTATTTCTGTTGTTGCCATGCAGAGAATACTTACATAACTAGATAATGTATAAGCCTTGGGTATTGAAATTATATGACAGTATTTATAATAAAGGACAGGATTACATTATTTTAAGAAGCTCATTACATTTGTTGGAGATTTGCAGTCATCCTTGCAGGCTTTACCTGTAAACCAAACAGAATGCTAATCTATCATGTGTGGTCCATTACCTGTACAGTAATCCTTTAAGCAATGTATCTTGAGCTTGTCTCTTGTTTGCTTTTCATTTTTTACGTTGACCATGTTTTCCCCATGAAACAAGTAGATAGTTGTCAGACAGCAGGTCTTTTTTGGATAAGAAACATTTTTACAAGTGGGGGTATCACAGAGATTGCTACGTTCAGCATGTTACTTGGTACTTTAATAAAGCTGAATATAAATTATAGTTAGAACTGCAGTGCAAGGAGAAGTGGTTTGAGTTGAGCGCTGCTTGTTTTTCTTATACTTGATTTTGACTGGCATTCCAGTAATGTATTTAAAAAGTAATTTATTTTTTCATGCCTCACAACCTTTTTGTTTCCATCTAGCTATTAAGTAAGCTGTCATGCATCCAATGCAGTGAAATATTTTTTTTTCTTCTACACTTCATTTTGTCTTGATTGGACTCTCATAATGATGGTTTGGCACCCAGGGCAGCGTATTTAATTAAAGTTACAGTTTTTGTGGTTTTGAGCATAGCCCCTCTCCTTTCTAGTTGGCCACACCCCTCCCCATTGACCCCACCCATTCACCTGCCTCCTGCAGCCCCCTTTTGATTTGAAGTCACCAGCCACCACTGCCTCCTACACAGAATCAATGAATATCCACAGCTGTATTTTGAAAGTATTACAGTAAAACAGGTTTAAGAACATTTTGCAAAGCTCATAGTTGGCTATCTGCAACAATTTCATACAAGTCATCCTCTTATTATTAAATTTGTTTGTCAATCCCTCTGCAAATCAACAACACATATTTTAATGTATCCTTAAAAATACTTGCTTACTAAACAGCTTTTGGCATGCTTAGATTACACTTCTGCAAAACGCACCAAATACCTTAAAAGCTAATGACTTTAGGTATATTGCTAATCTTTGTCCACTAACAAAAACATTGGTGAAACTTCTGTACAAGCAGATATTAGGCTACAACACAGAGTAAGACATCTTTAATAAGAGTCAACATGGCTGTCACCCCAATTACAGTACTTTAATAGCAATCCACTTTCTTACAAATAAAATATGCAAAAATACGCACTTGCAGCTTTTATCAGGTGTCCTGTTGCTTGTTCTATAAAAGTGCTTTTGAAATGGTTTACTAGACCCTGCTAGCACACAAACTGAACAAGTGTTGTTTCTCTGAAAAGGTGACATACTGGTTTAAAAACTATCTAGGCAAAAGATAATTTATCAGTAAGGGGAAAGGGGCATTGTACTGACTGAAACCATTAACAAGGGTGTTCCTCAAGGATCTGTGTTTTGACCTCTACTCTTTACCATTTACATAAGTAGTCTTCCCTGGGATCTGCCTAATATCAGCTGTATTCTTTATGCAAATAATATTTCCTTAACATAGGCCAAAACCTCTTTGGGCACTATTTCCAGGCAAGTACATCAGCAGTTTGAGAAAATCTGGAATTGGCTAGTCAAAAATAAGTTGTCTGTTAGTTCTGTTAAAACTGATACTATATCACAGAGAAACTCAGAGGTTCTCCACCTGTTGTTATAACAGATCTCTCAGGGTCCCCTCTGCCTGCTGCAACTACTGAAAAATATTTAAGGGATACAGTTGAGCAAAGTCTTAACCTTTATGTGCATACAAAAGAACAGGTAGCAAATGTTTTTCCCTGCAAAAAAATCTCCTATTGAATATCCAATTTGTTCACTCTATAAGCTACTTGTTCCATTAAAATACCACTCCCCATGCTATAATATGCTCTTCCTAGCATCACTTCTCTCTCAGCTCAAATAATTTAATTCAAGCAACTTAAAACAAAATATTAATATATTTTGTCTGGTCAGCTTAATCCACTACACTACACTTCAATGAGGCAAATGGCTACCAATAGCTACCTGATCCACTTTCCAATTAGTAACATTAATTTTTAAGTGGCTTAATCTTAATACACATCAGAGAAGCAACTCACTCGCTTCGTGCAAGTAAAACACTTCAGGTAGTCAGACCCCCATCCAAAATTAACCACCAGGGAAAGTATTTTTTTTTTCTGGTATGCCATGCTAAAACATGCTTCCTGAAACTATTTCTTCAGTGCTTAACCTCAAAGGCTTTAAACATAAACTTAAATATCTTACTGAAAAAAAAGTTAATATAAATGTGTTAGGAATTCAGTTTAAACTTTTGTGAGTAAGCCTATCTGTTTTTTTCTCTCCTCGGTCATTTACCCCCCACCCCCACAAACCATGCTGCAGTTACTCAGAGCAGGTGCAGAATAATTCTACAGTGATGTATTTTTATCTGTAAGTCTTAAAGTCACGCTATCACATCCATTTGTGTGACTATTGCTCCTTCGCTGGGATTGTCAAGTATTTTGGTAAATAAATAAATAAATAAACAAATAAAAATTAACAGGTTAATTAAATCGCAGTTGAAATATGCAACTCAGAAGTGATGTAATTTATCATTTTAACACTGACCATCCACTATGAAACTAGCTAACACGTTTTGGGATGATACATCAGTAGAAGAGATGCAGGTATTGTGATAATATGAGCTATATAACAAAAACAGAGACTGCAGGAGGCTGAATACATCTTACTATTTTATGAGTCTGTGTTGCACCACGTATAAAAATATTAGTGTGGAAAATAATGAAGACAAAATACTACAAAGTATTTTTATAGTACTTCAGCAAACGTGCACAGTGAGGACATTTCCTAATGCTGGCTAAGTAGTCAAGAAAAAAGTATGTTTCTTCAAAAAAATGTGAAAAGCTGATTCAAATCAATCTTCTAAAGAAAGCTTGACTGCCTCAAGTTTGCAATGTACTAAAGCATCAGCCCAAAACTTGCCAACTGGTTCCACAAAGATGGCTAAGGTCAGGATGTAGAGCCACATCATGAGGGTGGCTATCAGCAAGCTGCAGATGGACTTATGACTACATTTCATTGTAATTCCTATGATCCTGTAGTCCTATGAATAGAAGAGTAGCTCTATCTTGAACAGGGAGACCAGTTTGAGTAAAAAGGGATGCAAGTAGACTGCAAGGCTGCATCTAGGCAATAGTTATAATGCTGTGTTCAAGAATGTATTCATTAGTATGCTTTGTATATACAGTTATGCCTGAGATCTTATTTTGTCTAGGCTGGAATGCAAATGTCAATTTTAGGTCTGTGCACATTTAGAAATAAGATTTTGATTCACTGTTTTTTGTGCATCTGCGATACAACTAGTCAGGCCTTTTATTGTTTTCAGATCTGCTTTAGGCTACCTGCAAGGGCTGTTTGCCTGTTTCTTAAGTAAGGTGCTTTAATTGAACTTTTTTTTTATTTGAAGTATGCTTGATATAGTTGTGTAGTGTTTTGATTTCTTTTTTCAGGCATAGTTACTCTGTCTTATAGGAGCTTTGCATTCATTAGTCATCCATGGACATAGTTGTCCTCTTAGCCTTTCCATGTATTATTGAGAAAAGCTTATCTTGCTTGGCTGTTAACTAATTAATTAATCCATTCATTACTTTATTTATTTGTTTATTCATTTATGTATTTATTTATTTATTTATTTATTTATTTACTACATATGATAACTGGGTAGGTGGTCTGGTCCTCATACCCTTTTCAGCTACAATACTCTCCAATAAATAAAGCACTCAATGGGAGTATTTGGGTTTGTTTCACAATATAATGTGGGGGGGTGGTACCTTCCTTGCCTAAAGCAAATTTACCTGTTGCACAACACTTTCTATTGGATGTGTCATACCCAAACCCTGACCAATAAGGGCTAAGATTACTGCCTTTTATATGTTCAAAACTGACTTCAAGTTGCACTTATTCAAAGGGTGGACATCACTGTGAAACTGGCTAAGGTGATATGCTCATGTGGGGTGTCCTACTACTTCTATTCAGTATCAAAGGGCCACTTGTAGTAGTTATTGGCATCTGTTAACTGTTTAATTACTGTTGCTTGAAGGTCTGAGGATCTAGCAGCTTCAGATTTGCAAAAGAAGAACATTATTCATTTTATGCCAACATGCAGTTAAGAAAGTTTACTTCTATAAGTCAGTCTTACATGACTGGATTGGCAGACCCATCAATAATGTGTGAAGAACTTTCAAGAGATCATCTTAAATCCTTTAGATGCACTGAAGTTGCTTCATACAGTCGTAATCCATAATTAGCAACTAAGAGGAGTGCCAGAAAATTCTCTAGCAGTATACTTACTTTCTGTAAGTAAAAATGAACTGGAAACACTTCTACCCGGGTTACTTCTTGTCAAATGCCTGCCAGATTTAAGCTAATACAAAATGTGATTTTTGTCAAATAGCACATTTCTGAAATGTATTCTCCAAAACTTTATTTCCATGAAGCATGATGTGGGGATAGTGAATCATGAAGTGCAACGGATTAGCAAGGAGGAAGTAAGGATAGCTTTGAAGAGGATGAAGAATGGAAAGGCTGTTGGCCCAGATGACATACCTGGGGAAGCATGGAGGTGTTTAGATGAAATGGCAGTGGAGTTTTTAACGAGATTGTTTAATGAAATCTTGGATAGTGAGAGGATGCCTGAGGAATGGAGAAAAAGTGTTTTGGTACCGATTTTTAAGAATAAGGGTGATGTGCAGAGCTGTAGTAACTACAGAGGGATAAAATTGATCAGTCACATCATGAAGTTATGGGAAAGAGTACTGGAAGCTAGGTTAAGAAGGGACGTGATGATTAGTGATCAGCAGTATGGTTTCATGCTGGGAAAGAGCACTACAGATGCGATGTTTGCTCTGAGAGTGTTGATGGAGAAGTACAGAGAAGGTCAGAAGGAGTTGCATTGTGTTTTTGTAGACTTAGAGAAAGCATATGACAGGGTGCCTAGAGAGGAGTTGTGGTATTGTATGAGGAAGTCGGGAGTATCAGAGAAGTATGTAAGAGTGGTACAGGATATGTGCAAGGGTAATATGATAGTGGTGAGGTCTACTTTGGGAGTGACAGATGCATTTAAGGTGGAGGTGAGATTGCATCAAGGATCAGCTCTGAGCCCTTTCTTATTTGCAATGGTGATGAACAGGTTGACAGATGAGATCAGACAGGAGTCCCTGTGGACTATGATGTTTGCAGATGACATTGTGATCTATAGTGAGAGCAGGGAACAGGTGGAGGAGACCCTGGAGAGATGGAGATATGCTCTAGAGAGAAGAGGAATGAAGGTCATCAGGACTAAGACAGAATATATGTGTGTGAATGAGAGGGAGGATAGAGGAATGGTGAGGATGCAAGGAGAAGAAGTGGTGAAGGTGGATGAGTTTAAATACTTGGGATCAATAGTTCAGAGTAATGGTGAGTGTGGATGAGAGGTGAAGAAGAGAGTACAGGCAGGATGGAGTCTTTGGAGAAGTGTGCCAGGAGTAATTTGTGACAGATGAAAGGTCTACAAGAGGGTAGTGAGACCAGCTATGTTATATGGGTTGGAGACAGTGGCACTGACAAAAAGGCAGGAGTTAGAGCTGTATGTGGCAGAGGTAAAGATGTTAAGATTTGCACTGTGTGTGACGAGGGTGGACAGGATCAGGAATAAGTATATAAGAGGGTCAGCCCAGGTTGGAAGGTTTGGAGACAAAGCCAGAGAGGCAAGATTACATTGGTTTGGACATGTGCTAAGGAGGGAAAGAGATGCTAAGGATGAAGCTACCAGGTAACAGGAAAAGAGGAAGGCCTAAGATAAGGTTTATGGATGTGGTGAGAGAGGACATGCAGGTGGCTGGTGTGACAGAGCAAGATGCAGAGGACAGGAAGAAATGGAAACAAATGATCCACTGTGATGACCCCTAATGGGAAAAGCCAAAAGAAGATGATGATGTCTATTCTGGGGTGACACAACTGTGCAGTGGGTAGTTTTGTGCCTCACAGAGCTTGGTCTTCTGTTTTGATTCTCATTTTGGACATCATTTGTGTGGAATCTACATACCTTCCTCACATCAAATGTGGCTTTCATTATATTTTCTGGTTTACTCTTACACCCAAAATGCAACCAGCTAAGAACTGAAAGTCCACCAAATTATCTGAAGGTGTGTGTGTGTGTGTGTGTGTGTGTGTGTGTGTGTGTGTGTGTGTGTGTGTGTGTGTGTGTGTGTGTATGCAGTGTGACTGTGTCTTGTTAAGGGCTGGCATTTCATTCAGGGCTAGTTTATCTGCATTATATGCACTGATTGCCAAGATAAACTCCGGCTTCCACATGACCCTAACTGGATAAAGCAGGTTATCATAGAAGGAATTAAATAATGTCAGTTCAATGCCTGAAGTCTCTATGCACATTCTGGTTATTAAAAAACAGGATAACTATGCCTGAAAAAGAAAAGTATCAACAGATTATCATAAACAGATAAAAGTAGGTAAAACTGTAACTGAGCTATTTTAATATGTCTGTTGTGATGATAAATCAAAACAAATCTCACATGATATTCTGTAACTGAGCATTTGTTTCTACTTATTCAGATTGTCTATCAAGTGTTTCAGAGCCTGCACTTTTCAAGTTATTATTTTTCATGGTGCAGACATCTGGATTATCATGTTCTTATACTGTATTTGTATAAAGACTCATATAACTATGTGTGGGCTAGACATTATGTGGAAAGTAACTATACATAAAACTAAAAGCATCATGCAAACATGCCATATTAATGTTAACCTTGGCTGACTGACAGGCCAACATTTGATGAC
>NC_056735.1:1995125260-1995132760 GCF_019279795.1 Protopterus annectens
GGTCAAAGATAGTTAAAGAGTTATGTGCTTGGTGAATTTTCTGTGGAGTTCCAAAAAGCAAGTTTTGGCCTTGGTGGAGTCTGACTGGATTTGGCATTGAATGTTGGTGTGAGAGTTACCTGATCAGTAAATGACCATGTCATCAGCAGAGAGAGTAGGTGATGATGAAGTTCACAAGAAAGTTTATTAATGAAGATGAAGAAGAGGAGGCAGGCAGGAATAGATCCTTGTGATGCACCTTCAGTAATAGGTGTAGATTCTGAGTCATAGAGTCATAGATTCATATATTTTTACTAAACTAACAACCTGGGGGGGGGTCTTTCTAAACCTAGCCACGTTTTTTTCCAAAAGAATAATGGTGTCCTGTATCCAAATTGGACATTGAGGTAACGTCAGACTTTTATAAGCTACCTCTGTCCATAAGGGATATGGGTGCCATGCCCGGTGTAAATTTCAGATGCCCCATCCACTAATCTAGGTTGCACTTAAATTGGGTAATAGATGAACTCAGCTTCACATGGATGAGAAGCCTGTTCCATAGGAATGTCATTATCTGACACACATCTGTCTCTCCAGCATGGTCTGTTTAAGTCAAAGACAAAATTCAGACTCTATACCTTCTATTTCTGGTACATTTTGACTTAAGAACATGCAGGAGATTCATAAGTGTGGGGTTTGCAGATGCCTTGTAGGGAAGGCATAGATCAGCAATCTCTAGGAGACTGAGTAGAGGGAAACAACTTTAAGACACTCTACTTAAGACAGGCTTGTTACTCCTTGTATTCTTTTTGTAACGAACCTCTGAAGTCACCCTAGTTGCTGCATATGCCTGGAAAGGTATAGACAGAAGGGACATTACACTCTGTGAGTGGTCTGATAAGGGCAGAGTATAATGGGATAATGACCTCTTTTGACTTAGATACCAGGCCATTATAAGTTGTGTAACATTAAAGGATTTTCTCACCATGGTGGCTACATGGTGGTGATAGGTAAGGCTGCCGTCTAGGTGCATACCCAGATACCTGACCACTTGGTAAACTCTTAGGGTCATATTATCAACATGGTAATTAGCTGGGATGGTTAACTTCCCAAAGGGTGCAATTATGCATTTCTTAGCATTGAGTTTAAGACACAGCTTTGGCATCATTTTTAGTCAGAAATAGGCCTTCTTGAAGAATGTTAATGTCTGCAGGGGAGTTGATGATAACCCTCAGCTTGCAATCATCTGCAAACTTAGTCAGAGATTATCCTTCATCATTTCTTCCATTTCAGAGAAATAGATACTGAAAAGAAACAGGTCCAGTACTCAGCCTTGGGGAACTCCACTGCTGATTGGTGTCTAGATGGAGGTGGCTTCACCTATTTTGACGTCCAGATTCCTATCAGTGAGTCAGTTGGGTATTCAGTCGGTAACAAAAGGATTTATATCTAAGTTAGTGAGCTTGTCTATAATATCTGAGTGTATATTATATTAAAAGACTGCCAGGTTGAGGTAAGCTGTGTGCACAGTCTTGTCTTCATCCATTGCTTTGGTGACCCTCTCAAAAAGTTCACCACATTTAATAGACATGACCTTACTTTAACAAAGATGAAGTGTCATAGGTCCAGTGTTTGCAGGTTGTCTATGTCCTCATTTATCATGTCCATGATTCTTTCCATGGCATTACATATGAGGTCGGTCAGACTTATGGACTTGTAGTTACCCAGATCAGAGGTTGAACCTCCTTTGTGCAGTGAAATAACTGTAGCCAACTGCCATTCCTTGGGCACAAAACCTGATTGTAGGGTCCAGTTAAAAAATAACTCAAGTGGACCAGAGAGGTCAAGTTCCATACTATTTATTCAACATCCCAGGATGATACTGGGGCCCTCAATGCACTATTTTTGGCCTAGGAAAGTGCATCGATGACCTGCTCCCTAGTAATGGTTGGGGAGATTGTGGAATGTGGTATTTCCTTTGGATGATAAGGGGGAGTTGGGGAGAAATTTGAGCTGAACCTGTCAGGCAATAGTTTGGCAATGGCCTCTGGTGCCATTTACAATAAATACTACACATTGTTGCAAATTTCCCCTGAGGTTACAGACAAAGCTGTAAAAAAACTTTGTGGTTGTCCTTTGCCTCAGAAGCTGTTTCTTCTTCAAATTTAGCCTTTAAAGTATTAATTAGCCCTCTTAGCTGCCTGTTCAGATTGGTCAGGGGAATTTTAGTATGGAGGGCTTTGCTCCTCCTATGCTTGGCCACAATTCTTTTATTTTGTTTTATAACCTACTGACATTATTATTCAACCACGGTGGCTTGTCTTTTGAGTTTGTCTTATTCTTAATATGAGTGGGCACAGCTCGCTCTATACAGCTATCATTATGGCTGTACAGAGATTTTGTAAATAGCTCAGCATATGTTATGGTGCTTACTTGGTTTAGGAGTGACTGAAATTTAGTCAGAGTGTTGCTTAATAGAAAGATGTCAGCCTTGGAATAGTTCTTAAAGGTTTTTGGTTTCTCTAGGTCCTTGGATTTAATTTTTACTTCAAGCAATACTGTCTTTTAGGCAGATCTGACATGAGAAGAGTACATTGGTTGAGGAACATTGTTACACCATGTTCGTGAGTACAAAGTCAAGGATATTTGTACCCCTGGCATGAGAATGGACCAACTGTTCCAGTATGTTGGTATTAACAAAGTTTAGGAATTGCTAGACTTCTGTATTAGAAGTGGTGTAGGATTTTCAATCTATAGAGGGTTAGTTGAGATCCCTAATGAATATCATATCAGACTGAACAGTGAGGGACTCTAGTTCATTGAGACAGATAATATGGGTTTACTGGGACATGGACAGGGACCTACAGGTTGTAAGGATATGGTATGAGACACTGTTTATGGTGAGTTGCACATGTATGATTTCTAGTGGGTCATACTCTTTAATTAGTGATGTGAGGTTGTTTTTAATATAGACAGAAATTCCTCCACTTTTAGTTCCCTCCTGTGCAGTAGCTGGTCTAAAAATTATGAAATGGATTATAACCTTGCATTGATTACTTTCTGCAACTTTAAACCATGTATCCATTACTGCAAGGAAGTCTACACCCTTCTGGGAGAGGAAGGCTTGCAGGGAATATAGTTTTCTGTTAAGACTTCTAGCATTAAGCAGTACCACCATCAGATATTCCTTTGTAGGTTCATTTAAGTCAGGTTTATCAGTTTGGAATTGCCTAAAAACAGGCATTATGGGGATGGGAAAGGTCTTTGCCAATATCCAAAAGCCTAGAAATGGTAAGTGCAGACCATCCCTGACAAAGCAGTAGGGTCTATGTCATAACAGCGAACGATCAAAAGATCGAACGCTGTTATAATGAACCCAAAACAGCAAAAATGTAAATGAGTGAACTACCAGAACAGCAATTTTTTTTTCCCAGGGAAAAAAAAATAGCTGTTCCCAAAAAAAAAACCACACTAAACACTATTTTAAGTGGGGAGCTTCACCCTACACCCCCCCCCATGTGGAGGGCTATGGTCCCCCAAAACCCCCTACTTAAATATAACAACTCCGAGATCACACTACAGTGCCGAAAACTGCAAAGTGATGGAAGCGGCCAAATGACTTCTTTCCCAGGGAAAGAATTCACTTAAAAGCCACTTTGTCATTTTGTGTTTTCTACATTTACAGTTCGACCAAGACGAATTTGACAGAATGTGTCTTCAGTCTTCTGATAGGAACCCAAGCATTATGGTCTGTCTACCATGTCTTCCCTGTCTGTCAGATATTGTACTCCCTTGGACTGAGACTAGAAGCAAGCTCAATTGTTAAAAATCAATAATTTTCTGTTGGTAACATGGCATCATCCTTGGAGAAGGTAGTATGCTGCTCAGTGCTAGGCTCATGCCTACCTGGGACACATAATCAATGAGTTAGAGCATGTCTTTCTTCTCATATTCAAGGGACATATGTTTCACATCATTAAATCCCACATAGACTATGACAGAGTCATACTGGTACTTGTGGTTCAATTATGTGAACGCTTGTGTGACTTGATGGATACTAGCCCTAGAAATCAGCTAACTATGGCTGTCTCCTTACGCAGCCTGGTGAGGTGGATATCAATGTGCCTCACTATAGAATCACCAATGATCAGGAAATTTGGCTGTGTACTAGTTTGCCTTATGGATTAACAGTACAGGCATTGGATGCAAGGTTACTATGTATAGCTATGAGTGGTGTTTTAACAGAGTGTTTATGTAATGGCCGAAGACCCTTTTTTTGACTGTGCTGTGCAGGAGATCTTAGTGTTTTGGGAAGGTTACCTGTAATTGCCTCAGCATAAGTAGTTTTATGTCTAGAGTCTTTACCCTTTGTAGCAGGCCTGAAGCAAGTGTCACTGACAACCTCTATAGGATTAGTTTTGGTTGAATGTTAAGAGTTTTATCTCCAGCATTGAAGTGTATTTACACCTCTCGCATACTTTATCTGTTCCATTAAGACTAACTGAGTTGTCATTGTACAGGAGGCAATTACTACAATGCCTCAGAATATACATCTCTACAAGACTGGCCACAGAGAAAGAGAGAGAGAGAGAGATTGAGAAAGAAAGAGAGAGAGAGAGAGAGAGAGTCAAGAAGTACATATCCATGGTTACTGATCTACTAGAGAAGATGAGGGAAATTTTAGTTCTGAATTGGTCACTAACACAAGAAACTTGAGCAATGCTCAGCTATGTGTAAACTAGATGCTGTAATACTTAAAAATATGCCTAGACAGTAAGGGTATTTTAAGAGAAACGTACACTGCAAAAGATTGGCACCTACATAGATTACAAGGGTGTATTATGCTGTGAGATATCGGTGACTATGCAGATCATTGCTAGTTGACACTGTGTGGAGAGCAGCAGTTATAACTAAATACTATAAAAAAGGTCAGAAAGTGCAGATAGTCAGTACAGAAACATTCAATTAATGTGGCTGTGACAAAAACAATGTGAGAAACAAGTATCAAAGCAGTGGATACAGTGGATATAGTAATGTAAGTCATAGATTTTATAGAGTTTAGCAGAAACCAGCAAAACACTTCTTTTCAAATAGTGTTGTCACCAAATACATGGAGCTCATAGATTATTAGCCAATGTTACGCAACTGTGATGCTTAAATAACAGTGGAGATTCAAAAAAAAAAAAAAAGAACGCAAACAAAAAGCCCTGTAGCCAATTGAAAACAGTCCACTCTTCTTTCCTTTACACAATCCTGGGCCAGAAAATGACTCAGGTCCGCTCTATACTCACTAACGTGGAACTAAGGCAGTTCAAATTAAAGACTGTAAAAAGTGTCAAAAAGTGCAGATATTCAAAACAGAAACATTCAATTAATACAGCTGTGAGAAAATCAATGGTATAAACAAGTACTGAAACAGAGGATATGGTAATGTAAGTCTTGTTTTTTGTAGAGTTTAGCAGAAACCAGCAATACTCTTCTGAAGTAGCATGGTTGCCAAACATTGTTAAATGCTCCAGGTGCAGAGATTCAGATTTTTAATCAAGTTAGCCCTCTAACCAATCAAATAGTGGCATAATAAGAATTACAGCAGCACTTCCCAGCTCAGAAGGGTATAGACTATCCTCTCCTGCCACAAGAGTATAGACCACAAACCTTCTTAATGTAAAATAACTGGTTTGTAGCCCAAGTGCTTAAACCAGAACTAAGACACTTTTAGAATAACAGAAACAATAAGCCTTCAATCAGCAATTTCCATCTCAGGAGGGTGTAAGTTACCTCTCTTGCCATAAAAATGTAGACCACAAACCTTCCTTATATAAAATAACAAGTTTGAAGCTCAAGTGCTTAAATCAGAACTAAGAAGTTTAGAACAACAGTTACAATGTATCAGGCTACTAACAAGCAGTAATAAATCCAGCAGATTAAATGCAACTGAACACTTTAGGAACATACAGCAGAAAGCTAAATAAAGTAGGAAGAAGCACAAATACAGTAAAAGCAGCTGAATTAAGTGCATTTTTTAGTAAGTGAAAATTTAGGAAACACAAGGTAATTCAAGTTTAAGAGACTAAGAAGAGGGTCTTCTCAGGATCTCTAGAATGAGCTGATGAAATGAGACTGGGAGGAGTGTCCAAAATTAGATTTATAGTAAGGGCGGGCAACTCAGAAGCCACCAAGTTTAAAAGCACACCAGGAGCAGAGAAGGTGAGTGGGAAAAATAAAATGCAGACAGAGATCAGCAATAGTCAGGCAGAAAACAGCATGTTACATAGTATACATAGCACTACAGCTAAATAAAGATGACACTAAATATTTGAAGTTAAATGAGAAACGCTTCTTCTCAGTTCCTCCCACTAATTAGTTGGATGTTATTCAGTGATCCTTGATTGAGAAGATCCTATTTCAACTCTGAATTACCTGCCATATTTCAGCACAAGTACATACAGAAACAAATAAAACACAAACCATATTACTGTTCTCCAAGTATAAGCAGGGAGGCAAAGTCCCCCTGCACTCCCCATGTGGGGGGCTGTGCCCCACACACCCTCTGCTATGTAAATATATCAACTCCGAGATTGCACTTAGTGCAGTCTTGGAGTTGATATATTTGAGTAGCAGGGGGCATGGGGGGTGCATGGGAGCTTGCCCCCCTGCACATAGTTGAAGGGTAATATGTTTCTGCATATACTTGTCTTGGAATATAGTAAGTGTTGGTATCCTGTGTGTTTTCAGTATTTTGAACTTTAGAGATTTTGGTCTCAGGATTTTGGTCTTCAGGATTTTGGACTTTCAGGATTCTGTAGCACTTATATATATATATATATATATATATATATATATATATATATATATATATATATATAAATATATATATATATATATGAGCTGTAATTTCTGTCATACAGAGTTTGATTCTGTCTGCTTTCATTTTCATGCTGTGTGACCTTATGCAAGCCAATTAACCAGACAGTTCTTGGGAGCAACTGTGAAATTTTGTTATGATCCTCAATCATATCATAGTAGGGCACTAGCCTTTTAAAGCCTAGCCATACTTCCCTATAAAATTTGGTAGGTATTGGATTCTAAAGGGTTTGTGGGGGTATATATACTTGGCATGGGTGTTTGAGCATTTACAACCTTCCTTTCTTTATTAGAGACATTGATGTCATACCAGTGGTGCATTTATGGTTCCTCATCCACTGTTCCAAGTTTCACTTGAATAAGTGCATGGAAGAACTCTGATTCACATGGATGAGAAGTCTATTTCATAGAAGAGGAAACTCTGAGACACATACCTGCACATATGTGGTCTGCTTGACTCCAAGCCTAGTAAATGTATATGAGCCTGCAGTTAGAAGACATTTTATATGGAGTCTGAAGACCCTACTCAGGCCTAAGCTGTCTTATCCACATACAGAGGACTATGACTTCTGTACATCTTAACCTACTATAATCAAAAGTGAGGTTGTTGTACCCTATGAAAGATGAATTTCATAATTTTAGGAACCTCTATTAAAC
>NC_056735.1:1995437760-1995547760 GCF_019279795.1 Protopterus annectens
TACACTCAACTATTCCCAAAGCCACCTGTATTCAATATGCAGATGACTCCACACTGATCTGCACTGATGAATCTCTTGCCAAACTCCAAGCTACAACCCAAAACTGCTTCTCTGCTGTCGAAAAATGGTTCTTGGAACTTAAACTCTTACTTAACCCTGCCAAAACCAAATTACTTCTCTTTTTCCCCACCTCAGTGACTGCGCAAACTATAGAACCCCTCAACACCAACAATCCTACCTTCCATGTGTCCTCCAACAATGGGACCATTATCTACCCTGTATCCAATACCAAACTACTAGGGGTGACCATAGACCATAAACTTAAATTCGATATACATGTAAACTTAACTATTAAATCGGTTAACAGAAAGCTTGGGTCGATGTATAGAATAAAGGCCTTCTTAACTCCGCACCAAACTGACTATTGCCCGAACCCACCTACTCTCCACTCTCCTCTATGCCTCCCCGATATTCTCCTTCCTAAATAAGAAAGAACTTAATAAACTAACAACTACCTATAATCACATAGCCAGATTCATAACAGGAACGCCCTATCGCACTCATCACTGCCTAAATTTAAGGTCTCTTGAATGGCTGGAACTGTCCAATTTACTCAAATTCAACCAGCTTACTGAGGCTTTTAAAATTATTAACCATCCAGGTAATACTCCCTCACTGAACAAAATACTTACCCAGTACTCCAACCTTAACTCCCTCAGGTCTTCCAAAAGTCTTCAAGTAAGGACCATTAAATCTAACAATGCTGGTGGTGATGCACTATATGCCAATTCCATTGGAAAATCCTGGAACGCACTACCAAACAACCTAAGACTTATGCCCTCTCAGCACCAATTTAAATTACATCTTAGAGCATACTTGAAATGCAAATGGTTATGCCCTTGCTCCTGTCCAGACTAACAAGCTATTGTCCCAGTCGTACCTAGGCTTCTCTCAGCCTCCGCCTAACCCAAAAACCAAAGAACACCCTATTCTAGCCCTCCTTGTCTGGCTATTCTAATCTATACCTTGTTAAATCATTTAATAATTCTTGTTTTCTCTTATTTGGTCTGTAAGCATCAGTGTATTTAATTGTACTCACTTGTTATAGGTTTATCATTGTATATGTATTAATCAGTATATTATCTTGTGTAACAACATCAATGTTTTTGTTAATCTAACTATGACCTTGGAGCTTTTCTCCCCGGGCCTCCACTGAAAATGGACATGTATCCAGTTGGACTAGCCCGGTCAACAAATGTAAAATAAAAAAATAAAAAATAAAATAAATAAAATAAAATAAACAATACTTTTATCTGGCGATATACACCCTAACCCAGGTCCAAACCACCCCTCAAATCCTAAATCCATCCTATTCACTTCTCTAAATGCACAAAGCATAGCAAACAAAATCCCTAACCTTCATGCATGGATATTCCATAACAAACCTGACATCTTAGCCATTTCTGAAACCTGGCTAAAACCCCACATTAAGGATGCCGAGATATTACCACCAAACTACTCAATCATTAGATTAGACAGACCCTACAAAAGGGTGGTGGAGTAGCTCTACTCTATCCATCCTCCCTATGCCTAACACCTTACAACAAAACCATTCCCCAGTTTTCTAATGCAGAACTACTGCTAGCCCATCTCCAACTAAATACACACAAATCCATTGCTATAGCCTCACTCTACATTCCCCCTGGAGATAATATCCCAATACTTGAAAACATCCTCTCCTGGCTTTCAATTAACATTAACAATGAAACAATAATCATGGGAGATACCAACATTAATTGGTCCTCCATACAGTCACCTACACACCCCCTCAACATCAACCTTTTCAAATACTCTCAATTAATCAACACAATAACTAGGCCATCCAAAGACTTCTCAAGGGGCAACATCTTAGACTGGATTCTAGTCTCCCATCCCCATAACTACACTGACAGTGGAACCCTTCCTGACCCCCTCAGTGATCATCTTCCCATCTTCACTACACGCCTTCCAACTCCCTTACAAGTTACTCACAACTACATAACTACCAGATTCCATAAAAATTTCAACCCTGAAGCTTTTTCCAGTAACCTTAAATCTATTAATTGGAGTCCCTTAAAACCCTACCACTGAAAATGCTGTATCCCACTTTAACACTACCTTCCTTAACATCCTAAATAATCATGCTCCCTAATAACCAAAAGAATAAAAGGAAAGCAGCCCCTGGTTAACAAAAATACAATTACTTCCATGCGACTCAGAGACAAAACATGGACACAATACAAGAAAAACAAATCTACTTCAAACCTTAATCAATACAAAACTTTACGTAACTCAGTGAAAAACTTATCTCAACAGACCGGCAACATTACTTTATCCACCTTCAAAACAATCATAAAACTAACCCACGAAAATTCTGGACAAGTATAAATTCACTCTTGAAACCTGGTACTATAGAAAACCCAAACCCCAGCCCAGACTCACAAGACATAGATCTTGCTACCCAATTCAATTGTTTTTTATAGACTCTATTTCTAAACTTACTTCCTCTTTTACACACAACAATTCACCTAATACCTCCTCTTCTGCCAACCTACATCCCCTCCTACTCCTTTGTCTCATTCACCTCACCTCAATCTCCTCCTCCTACTCCTTTGTCCCAATCATCCCCACCTCAATCACACCCTTTCTCAATTAAACCTACTCCTACTTCTACCATAAGAAAACTCCTACAGAAATTAAAACCAGGCACCAATGCCCCTGACAACATTCCCTCATACTATCTCAGTATTGCTGCTGATGCCATTGCCCTCCCTATCAGCATCCTCATCAATCGTTCTATCCAAGAAGGTCTTGTTCCCGAATCCTGGAAGAAAGCCTATATTATTCCGCTACACAAAGGTGGAAATAATACTGACATCTCCAATTTTCGTCCTATAGCTATCCTCTCTCCTATTTCTAAAGTCTTGGAGAAATGCATCCACCTTCAACTCCTTCCCCACCTCTTGGACAACAATCAAATAACCCACACCCAACATGGATTCAGACCCCACCATAGTACTATGACAGCCCTTCTATCTTTCCTTGAAACTGTTAACAAAGCTAGGATTCTGGACTCATTGTATCTACCACTCTTCTTGATCTTTCCAAGGCCTTTGATACTATATCCCACAACCTACTTCTCACTAAACTATCTAATCTAAACCTTTCTCTCACTTCACTCCACTGGTTTAACAGCTATCTCTCCAGCAGACAACAAGCAGTCAAATGGAAAAAAGCCACTTCTTCCTTTCTAAATACCCCTACAGGTGTCCCAAAAGGCTCCATCCTGGGCCCCCTTCTCTTCAATATTTTCATTAATGACTTTTATCACGCCATCCCTCAAGCTAATATTATTCAATATGCAGATGATTCCACAATCATCTGCACTGCCCCATCCATACCAACCCTACTAAAGCTTACCCAGGAAGCCTTCTCCACCACTGAAAATTGGATGAAAGACAACCATCTAGCCCTTAACGCTACTAAAACCAACCTCCTCCTATTTACCTTCAAAAAATACTAACATTGATCTTAAATCATTCTCCATCTATAGCCATAATAACATTCCCCTTGAACTTGTATCAGAATTCAAACTATTAGGAGTCCAAATCGATGACCAGTTTAAATTCCACTCCCATCTGCTGAAAAACATAAAAAAAACTCACCAAAAACTTGGAATGCTCTACCGTCATAATCGCTTTCTTAGCCCAGCTACCAAACTTACACTCTCAACTACATTTCTCTTACCCTCCCTCCTCTATGGAGCACCCCTTCTCACCAACCTCCAATCTTCCCTCAAAACCAAACTATCCTCTTGTTACAATAAAATTGCCAAATTTGCAACTTCTAACAAATCATCTATACACCACTGTGAACCACTCCACCAACTAAAATGGTTAGAACTACCCAACTACCTCTCATATACCCAACTCACATATGCTCACAAACTGATTTTCCAGCCAACCCTCTGCCCCTCACTCTCTTCTACCTTTAAAATCCACCACACACAAAGACAACTAAGATCAAACAATCAAAACCTCATAGAAATACACAGACCCCACCACCCTCCTGGACAAAACCTCCTGTCCTTCTCTCTAGCACGCTCATGGAACTCCCTTCCTCCCTCTATTCCTACTATCGCAAGCCTCCCATCCTTCAAAAAATCACTCCACTCCTATCTATCTTCCTCATGGCAATGCTCCTGCTCTCACCCTTCATAACATACTATTTTCATCTTGTAACTCTTTCAGCTCTGACTACTCGGACTATAAGAACACCAGGCAGCATATTTTTGTTTTTTAATTTGGTGTATCTCTTATTGCCTTGTTTCAGCTGTTTTCTGCACGATTTATTATGTACATTGAATTATGTTTTACCCCATCAAATGTATATATATTTCCCCTGTACTTGTTACTTTTCTCATGTTGAACCCCATGTAATGTCTATGTTTATCCTCATTCTCTGTTAATTATGTATGTGGAGCTTTTCTCCCCAGGACTCCATTGAAAACGGGTTCTTTAGCCCAATGGACTATCCTGGTTAAACAAATGCAAATAAATAAATAAATAAATAAATAAAATAATGGAGGGAAAAAAAGCCCAGAATATGGACTCTTTTTTTTAAATATTGCTCTTACAAACTTAGAAAATTAATACAATAATCGGTTTTGCATTAACATGAATTTTCTGAAGGGTAGGAAGTCTAAAACTCCAATGTCTGTTATTATTTTCTGAATTTGACCCTCAATGATTTGCCAATAATTGGCAAGAAAACCACAATTTTATGAGAAATGGACTGAAAATATGAGGCAAAAATCTGGACAGTCTGCAAAATCTGTACAAATAAAAGGTAGACCCATAATGTATATAATGATCCCTCTGCCTCCAACTATGCATGTGCCTAAAATACTGAGCTCAGTCCTGACCACAATCCATGAAAAGAAAACCTTGTGACAGGAACTAGCAAGTGAAAAGTAGGCCACCAATGGCACAAAAGGAACTAAAACAGCAACTACTCAGGAGAGAGCAGCAACCACACAAGGCAACCACCAACTAGATGGTTTACACTGCAATCACAAATACTCTTTGCAAACAGATAGTTTATAAGGAGTGCATATATCCAGAACACCATGATAAAAGTAAAGACTCTCTGCATGAAGTCTATTTAGTCAAATCAGAATGGCACACTTTCAACATGGAAAAAGATCATGGCTATCTACTACCTTAATATATTATGATTCCATGAAATAAACTGCATTATTTTCTCACCTCCTACAGGCACAACACTGATGAGCTCCCCAGAGAAACTGCTGCTCCCACATACCACACACCACCACTTAAAAGACCAGAACCATGCAGAACAAGAGGCTCCATGCTAGCAAGCCTTTTCCAAATGATATGCAATCTTAAACTCAAATGCATGCCAACATCCCGTGACCCCAGTGACCAACCAAAAACTATACTCCAACTCTTCCCCTGGTGGTGTCCCACACATGGCATACACACAGCACATGCATCCCTGAACATTGCTTTGTTAAATTAGGAAAAAACAAAAGCTTGTACTCTGTGGTATTCACACCTCTTCTGTCAAATTCTATGCGGAGGGGTTCACAGCCATCCAATATACATATAGAAGTAAAACTCACTAGAGCAGTGTGCATATGAAATAATGAGAAATAAATAAGTCTCATGATCCAATGCAAACTTCGTCGATGTCAGTACATTGAGACTAGATGCCTATTGCAAAGATGTACTTTAGAACATATGCTTGTCACAGCAAACTGGATAAATAAATATCAGCTGCAAGCATTTACCAGTTTAGTTCATTTCTCTGATATTCCCTATCTTAGGATGAAATTAATTAAACATATTCTACAAGAGTGGATGTGCAAAATAATGGAAATAGAAATATCCACACAAGAAGAGAAATCAAAAATATTAACTGTCTGTCAAGAATACTTATTGCATGAAATGAAAATTGTTCAAAGTACTACAGAATCAATGAGCAAATGTGAACAGAATATTTTGCAGAAGTAATGAGCCATTGTTCTTCCTAAGAAAAAACAGACTATCGCACAATGGAATAAAGCAGACCAGTCATCATGAATCTTAACAAATTTGTTTGCATCTAGATCTGGGTTCATCTAGATCTGGGTTCCAAGGCAGACTGAGCGGTCTTGCATCAGCACTATATCCCTGCACCTTCTCCCCATAATGATTAACATCTCAATGCACATGTGTGATGAGCAACTGTCACTCACAGGTGCCTGAAAGCCTACAAAACAGCCTAACCATCACTTGTGACTTGGTTGGAAGCAACCTACCTAGCTATGAGTCACTAAACCACCACAACCATAAATATAATATGGAAAAAGCATCCCAAATAACAGCAATATTAGTGATACAACTAATTTAAACCTTCCAACATGGTGCAACAACAGACTGCTAGCCGAACAAATCTTAGAAGGCCCCGAAAACCAGAAAGACACAAATCATTAAACCTTCACCACCAGCAACTATCATAGTGGAAAAAAAATCACCCTCAAATCACAGTACCAATGGCCTTATAAATAATTTAAAACATTGCAACATGCTGCAACAACAGACTAACAGCCTGCTGAATCCCAGCTGGTCACAAAAATCAGCTAAACCACTACCACCAAGAGGATTACTTTAAGCCATATAAGTAAATTTAAAACATGTTAACATGCTGCAACAACAAGAATGCCCCTGACAACATTACTTTAGACCCATAATGAAAATCTAAATCATTTTGACCTCCTGCAACAACAAGGTCTATAAGCTTATACATTTTAGACAGCCCTGAGGGGAGACAAAAATTATATAACCATTACCTACATCCTCCATGCATACTCCTACTAACCCTAAGGCCTCCCTGTCCACCGAGGTAACCTACTGGTCATCTCAGACGTTAAGCCTGCAATATACCAAGCTCACACCAAAATCTGATCCCTTACCCAGTTGCACTCTCACAAAATCAGTTAGGCCCCTCCTTGCCTTACCCTATTTCCTCCCAACCTTCCTGTTTTTAACCCTTTCCATTCCTACCATACAAACTTTCTTCCAATACCATCTTAACTCTCATTAACATTCCTACCTGATCCTCACCCAAAGATATCCCTGGACAAATTGTTTTTTTTGTCCCCAGACCTCATTTATTTCATCAACATTCCCTTTCTACAGTATCCTATCATTATTTTCATTGTTAGGAGCCAGTACATTTTTACCTCTAAACCAATTATTGTTGCATGCTTTATTTTTTATTTATTTTTTTATGTTAGCGGTTTAGTATTTATTATTATTATTATTATTATTATTATTATTATTATTATTATTATTATTATTATTATTATCTTTGGTCATTACATCAGGGCAAACAGTGTCTTTTGATCCACAAAGTTTGCTAGGTTTTGTTATCAGACTTGTATCGCTTAGTATCAAGTTAATTGTCTAGCAGTTCATGCAGTCATACAAATACTAAGATCACCTTTGTTTGTTGTCAGTTCTTATTCACTGTTTCTGCATTATGCTCAGAATTAAAACACTCTTGGACCTTCAGCATCCAGCCATTGTTGAAAGAACACATAGGGTACAAACAGAATAACTGTACCCACTTTTCTGAAGACATCTGATCTTCAAATGTCTCAACTACTATAACAAGGAAATTGTCTTGAGAAAGGCAAGTAAGTTTACCTACCTGCTCTTCAGTTTCCGGAAAAGATAAGCTAATTTGGACTAATAATCTCCTAATCACAGTGGCACAGTGGTGATCCTGGATACATGTGCTTGGGCCTACCAGTCTTGAAAAAGTTGACTAAACGCGTAAATAAAGAAGAAAAAACATTCCAATCAAAATGGAACAAATGGAATCACAAACTACTAAGACTAGACTCTCTCTCATTAATTCTCCTGAAAAGGAGGTTTCTTCAGAAAGACAGAAAACAAACAAACTGCATCCCGAAGCTACTAAGCAAGTTCAAAAAGCTGAAAATGAGCAACCATTCACACTAGAAGACTTCAAGGAAGCTCTACTCCCCCTTCAGTCAGAAATACAGGCATTCTCTACAAAGCTAACATCATTCGGAAACAATCTGGAACATATGATGGAAAGAATGGAGCAAAATGAAGCTAAAACGCTTAACAATGAAATAAAAATACAAGAATTACAAAAAGCGGCTTCAGACAGAGACATCACCATCACAGAAATGAAACAGAAGATTGTCGATCTGGAGGCTAGAGCTAGACACAACAACATTTTAATCAGAGACATACCAGAGAAATATGATCAGTCACCACTTCCTGGAATTGCAAAAGAAATCATTGACATTGTGCTGGAAAATAAAGAACTATATAAAATGATCACAATTGAGAGAATACACAGGGCACTAAGGAAAGCCCAAACATCTGAAACTCCGAGACAAGTTTATGCCAGAATCCTAAATGCTGAACATGCACAATCTATAATTGTAAATGCCAAAAAGAAGAAAAGCATTTCCTGGAATGGCTATAGAATTACAATAGCACAAGATTTGCCTCTTCCAATCAAGCGGTCCAGACAAGCCCTATCTCCCTTTTGTAGTTACTTGCTAAACAAAAACATTAAATTTCAAATGAAATATCCGGCGACTCTCTGCTTTCAACATAATAGTGTCAATTACTCAGTAAAAACTGTGCAAGAAGCCAAATCAACATTTTCCAATGCGTTCAAAGAGCTACCTTCAAATATAGCTTAAATTCAACTTTCCAAAAAAACTTTGACTAGCGATGGTTGTTCTACACACATTACTGCTTTACTAACTGTAATAGTAAAGCCAGAAGTCAGCAAAGGTGAATTTATACTGATCGTTTAAAAATTCCATCTTTGGGCCTACTCTACAAAGCAAGCATTCAACCTTTGCTCTCCGACCCCACAAGTCACGTCCAGGTTATGATATAGACATTAGTTCATACAATAACAGATCCTGAAATATACTGACTGATTACAACCAAATGTGAAAAAAGAAAGGTGAAAAGAAAAGGAAAGGAAAAAAGAAAAAGGGAATAAGAAAAATGGAAGAAAGAAAAACACTGTCTGTCACCTGCTAAGCTGTTGGATCAACCCAAAATCCTAACTAAAAATCCAAATAGTACAATCAAAATAATCTACCTTACATACTAGCTTGACAAAATAACAAATACTTACTTCCCTTTGCCAAAAATAAAATCAATACCAAGTCAAAAACTGCAAATCTATCTCACTTAAGAAAAATATACTCATAAAACTAATACGACGGATATAATATTTTGCTAAAACTATCTTGGACGCTAATCCTCACTTACTAAAGAGTATAACCTATATACAACTGAAACTTATTATAAAATGCCCCTTTATTGGAAAACAAAAATGGACTTACAAGGCAAATCAGCGAACTTCGTTCCCGGACGATGAAATACAGGCAATATTTACTTTTAACTTCTATTTGTAAAAGCAGAGACGCTAGCACAGTATCGACTCAATTCACAAAATAAAATGGAGAACTCGGCAAAACAGCACATACCTGGCATGAATGGATGAGGTGTGACTCTTCTATCCATGATTATGTGTAGATCTTGTGTGCGGTGCTTCAAGGGACATGGAGATAGTGCTGCTTGGCTCCTAGCGAAGAGCTGAAGAACAATCCTTCCCTTTGAGCCCTTGCTGCTGTAGTGCGCAGAGTATGTTTCTTCTGGTGTGTTGGAGGGCAATGCGATGCACTTTGGAAGGTCAAAGGGGCGTATCTTTCATGCAAGTATTGCTGGGCTGACAGCTATATGTATGCGTAGCTTCGTAAGCCCTGATGTTACAAAACACTTCCTTTCCAGTATTTGGAGCCCTCTCCAGCTGGCAGGCATAGTCCTTCAAGTCTTTATGCCCTAATTCAAAACGAAAAGAGAATAATTACATAAGGAAAAAATGGAAAAAAGGGAAAAAAAGAAAAAAGAAAAAGAGGGAACAATATCATTTTTAAGAGATGTCCGTAATATTATCGGCATTTCAATGTCATGACAACAGTATAATAATAACTCACATTCCAAGAAACTTAAACAGACTTAATTAACAAATACTTCCCACCAAATACTCCTCTATTCTGAGTTCCTTATGTATGTTTCCACTTAGACCCTTGGAATGACGCACACTGCAGCTATAATGTAAGTTCCTCGCTATAAGAATTTGAAGATCCTTGCAATTTCTCTGCCTGTATGATGCATTTCTTGGCTGAAGAGATGATTCCCTAAGTTAGGGTGTCTGTGAAATGGAAATGGAGTCTGGCAATGGGACTCAAAACAACTTTCCCTACCACCCCCAATATTTTTCCAAGCCTATGCCAGCTCTTGCCACAGAGGGGTTATTTGTCAGGTCATAAAAATTTGGAAAAATGGGAAAGTCTAACACTACATCAGACAAACACCTTCTTTACCTTCGGAATATAGTCCTCTTGCAGACAAAGTAGTCTGATTCAACTTTGTCCCACAGACAAGAACCAAAAAATTGAATAGACCAAAGATGGCCCAATTATTGCCCTAACTCTGAACATGACACAAAAGAGAATACCACTGGGCAGCGTGATAAGGGGGCCCTACCCCAGAACCTGTCCACTATCTGTTCGGAGGAAGAGAGGAGGGAAAGAGGAATACAGCACTAAAGTGGGACGAACAGTTTTAAATTCTGGCAGGTTTGTATAAAGATGACTGAAAAAAAAACCTTAATGACAGGTAAGCTCTGGTGAAGCATTATTAAGAGTCAGTTGTGAAGTTACTGGTTGGTACCTCATGGTGCTCTGGAAATGACACTTGATGTTAAAGTGAGACTTAAAATGTATATAACACTACACCTATTCTTGACTTTCAATGCCCCAGTTTAATAGTCAGTGACACCTAATTGTTGATATTATTGCTGTTAGTATTAATACTATCAATTTCATTATGGCTGCATGATTATTACCATTGAAGTGATCTCTCTGCACATCCCTCTAGAGTAAAACACCACGAGTCTTAGTTATACTAGCAAAGATCTTACATTCAAATTTAATAATGTGTCAATAATATATACACATGGCAGATTAAGACATAACTAATCCAAGAGGACATAATACTATACATTAATATTATAAATAATATCTTGACTATATTGCTAAATGACTAAGCATAGCTTAGCTTGGGGATTATGTAGGCAGATACGTTAGTTGTGATTTATTGGAACCCTTTCTATACAACTGCCCCAAACAACCTACACTTTTTTAGTTCTATGATCATAAATGGTAATAAGTATTCCAAGATTTAAATTAGGGTTTTCTTAAGCAGCATCTACGAAAATCGCAAATCGCAAAGTGACTATACCAACTTGAGCCTCTTTTACTATACTATATGACAACATAGTTAACCTGCTTAAATAGTTGGTGCTACCTGCACTAATACAATTTTAATGTATTATCTGGACAACGCTGTAGCTGGGCTTAAGGGGAAGGAAAAGGAAAGAGAAAGAAAATAGAAAAAAAAAATGTGTGTACTGAACTATCAATTGTTTAAGGGATGACTGATCATCTTAAACATAGTTTCTAAATCTCAAAACATGGTTGACAAACTCTATGATGTATATAATCTAAAAATACTTAAAGCATAAATCTACTCCCTTATATTACTTGATTGGGAGGGTGGTCTAAGTAACATCCTTTGACTAGAACTAAAATCTCTTTCAATGAATCAATAAAACTATTATAAAATAAACTAATATACATAAACAAATGCAGGCAAGGAAGTTAGTATCGTGCTAATTGTCTGATGGATCTTAGAATAACAATATAATTTTGTATTATACTTGGGTTTGTATATATGTTTTTAATACCTCTTACAGATAATAGAAGATCGTGGATATGCACGGGTGGTGGTCTGCAAGGGGCTGGTTGTCCCTCATTAATCCTAATACTGTTGTTAACATCTCACTACATTTTCCATACCACATACTTAAACAAACTTAACACTCCTATAGAAAGGCTAAATTACATTTTAATTATCACATTAGCATTCAAACTCAAACGACAGTAAAGACAAAATGATATTACTGGAATCATGGAATGTTAAAGGTCTCCAGCATAATAAAAAAAAGAAGTTAATCCTACATCTAATTTATAAATCAGAGGCTGAAGTAACGCTTATCCAGGAAACCCACATGACCTCAGCTCAATGGGAGAAGGAAACAAAAAAGAAATGGGTAAAATCAATCATAGCTGCCGGAAATTATACTGCATCTAAAGGGGTAGCAATAATAGTTAAAAATTCTTTCAAGGGCACTATAAAAACAAGTGACTGCGATACTAATGGCAGGTGGTGCTACTTAGCATGTTCCCTTCCATCTTGCAATAGAAACATTTTAATCTTAAATGTTTACGATCCTTGTATGTACCAGACTGATTATATTTATGATATATGCTCAATTTTAGAAAAATTCCCAAACCATTTATATCTAATAGGGGGAGATTGGAATATGACTAACAGACCTGAACTAGACAGAACGAACAAAGAAAATAAACAACCTGTCGACTTAACAAATCTTATAAATGAACTAATAGAAGATTTTAATTTATTCGATCCATTTGAACTCTTCAGACATGAATCTGGAATCAGTAAATTCACCTTCTTTTCAACATCTCTTAAAACCTGGTCTAGAATATACTTTTTCTTAATTTCAACAAATTTCAAAAAATTTGAAATAAAATTCTATACAGATCCCAGAACCCTGTCTGACCATGCAAAAATCAACCTAAAAATAAATGAGACTAAACTAAACACAAAAGAGCAATATGTAATAAATTAGACCCTAAACCAGAACCTCTTAAAAAACAGGGAACTCTGTCAAGACATAATAGAACTACTTGACCAGACCAACAGTAACTTAGAAACAACAAATAACCCCTTTGACATACAGAGGGCAGCAACCAAGGCAACACCCAGAGGTATATTAATACAAAAAGCATCAATACTCAAAAAACAGGCTAAATCCCACATTGACAACCTAGAACTTAAATTAAAAAAATCTTGAAATACAAATGCAACATAAACATGCCTCGGATCTTGAGAGACAGATCATCTCTATACAAAATCAACTACAAGAAGCACAAATGAACCAGCTCTCTCTTACTGATCTCAGACTTTTACACAAATTTGCCGAATGGGCCCAAACTCCCTCTAAAATTCTAGCCAGAATAATCAACACAACCCCCCCCCCTCTTCCAGAATAAAACAAATTAAACATAATAATAAGCCATTCAACTCGGATAAGGAAATCATAAAAACTTTCGAAGAAATTTATCGGGAGATCTATGGCCCACACCCTCTGGAAGATGAAAGAGCAACTAATACTTTTTTAGATGACCTGCATTTCCACAAATAAGTGACACTCAAATAAAGCTTCTTAAAGCACCAATAACTACTGAAGAAATATTTCTAGCTATCAACAAAATGAAATTAGAAAAATCCCCAGGCCCTGATGGCTATACATCAGAATTTTATAAAGCATTTACGAAATACCTAGTCCCAATTTTACTCAAAGTATACAACTACATAATAAAATTTGGGGTTACAGACTTATACATAAATAATTCTAAAACGATTTTCATTCCAAAACCTAATACATTTGGCAATAACCCTAATGACTACCGCCCAATTACATTAATTAACCTTGACATAAAAATACTAGCATCAATATTGGCTCACAGATTGAACAAAGTAATTTCCTTTATCCTAAGCTAGGCTTAAAATTGCCTCAGGGCAGATAGCCTAGTATGAACCTATGAACCTATAAACCTTAAAAAGGGCACAGTATACTCAAATCAAGTGGGTTATACAGAATCGAATCGGGCTAGGCTTAAAATTGCAGATAGCCTAGATAGAACCTATGAACCTATGAACCTATGAACCTATATCTCCTGAACAGTTAGGTTTTATGAATAATAGACAAGTCTGGGATAATACGTTAACAATAGAAGCAATAACAAATATGACAATCAAAGACACTTCCCCTAAGTATGCACTCTCTGTTGATGCACAAAAGGCTTTCAACCGAGTCAATCTTAATGTCTTGTTCAAAATCTTAAAATGGTTTGCTCTCCCTGAGGAGTTTATAGCCATGATTAGAGTCTTATATAACAATGCCACCACTACATTACATATAAATAAAAAGAACTCACACCCTATATATATATAATCAATGGCACTAGACAAGGATGCCCGCTCTCCCCATACCTTTTTAACCTTTACTTAGAAGTCCTCCTTCTAAAGTTAAGTCAAAAAACATTTAACCACTCTATTTACATCTCAAATGTACAAATTAGGTACACGGCATTCGCCGATGATCTCAACATCTATTTTCAGTATCCCTCCACTGATTTGTAAAAATTCTAAATTCTATTGACAAGTTTTCTGCAATTTCAAACTATGCTATGAATCCATGTAAATCAAAAATATTCCCGCTAAATCCTCTTAACCATAAGGAAATTTTCTTTCTTGATTCAAAGATTAAAATAGAATACTCACTCAAATATCTAGGTGTCACCTTTATCCACCCAGATAAAGAAATTATAAAAGAAAATCTTTACATAGTTTGGTCAAAAATTACAAGAGATTTGGACAGATGGGAAAAGTTAAACCTCTCTCTTCTCTCCAAGGCATCAATCATAAAAATGAATATACTTCCCAAAATATTGTATCAATTTCAAGCTGTTAGCCAATGTGTTCCAAACAAATTCTTCTCCAGAATGAAAACAACATTGGGTAAATTTATGTGGCACCCAAAGAACATTAGAATTAGTTACAAAAAACTAACATTACCCAAAGAAAAAGGTGGCTTAAGTCTTCCTGATTTTCAGACATATTATCATATTATCAATGCTAACCACATTGTGTGCCTAACCCAATATGAACCTTCTGATACTTCCTGGTACCCTCTTTGGATAAAAATTTATTACCAGAATCTAAGCACCTGTAATATTAACCCAAAAGTTATTCCTTTCCTCAACAACAAAACCCTAAGAAATTTCAAAATACATCCCATAATAATCAATAAGGTAACATGTTTTCAAATGCTTGTCACTTCCTTAAACATAAAGAACTCCTTAATTATGGCACAACCAATGCACATGAATCCTGAAATCATATTAAATAACAATATGTTAAACCTAGAAAAATATCCAAATATTAAAAACTGTACAATATAGGATTTCTATCAATTAAAAGATCAACCCCTGAGCTATATTGTTGATCACTTGGCATCAAATAAAAAATACTGTTTGAACATTAAACAAATGTTATATTTAATAAACCTGAAAACATCAGAAATCAACGTAACTTCACAAGAATTCCAGATATACCAACAACTCATCTCCTATTTACTACAAAAAAACAAAATGCTATCAAATACTTAGAGACTAATCACCCAAACCAAATATCAAAATGAAATCTTATACTCAAACTACTGGATGACCAAAAATGTGAAATTAACTAACGAAAAAAAATTAGCGGCGATAGATATAACTACAAAACCTACCCCCTTCAAAAAATTAATCTATACTCAAATCATGATTAATAACAATGCTTACCATACACCACTTTTTCTAAGTAAAATAAATCCTAATTCCTCACCATTTTGCCCCACATGTGCTAACACAATAGCTGACATTCTCCATATCTTTTGGTCTTGCAAAACTGTCCATAAACTTTGGTGCTCTCTAAGAGTGAAATTGGAGAAATCAGGCTATATGAAATCTACCCTCTCATGGGAAATGTTAATATTAAACATTTTCCCCAATACATACACATTAGAATCCAAACATATCATAGTAACATTAAGTGCACTACTTAAATCCTACATAGCTCTTAACTGGCTTGACAGATCTAAAATTTCCTGGTCAGAATTCAAAAATATAGCTATTAAATATGTTTTAGCTAACAAACTAAAAACTGTGAGTCAAAAGAAACTGACCAATTTCAAGAAATACTGGGAAAAGCTTATAGAAATTATATCCTGAATCTACGCTAAAACTAGAATATATTACTTTATTATACTACCCCCAAATCAATTCAAAACCAATCCTTCTTCCAGCATAATGCGGAGATTATTTTCATCATACTATAAGAATGCTATGTTAAGTACATTAGATATACCAACGTCCACTACCACCTATATATTCAACTCTAAACTCTATTGCAACATACTTCAAGAGTGACACCCCAGTGTAAATATATGTAAATATTGTAAATAGTTCTTTTGATAGCTACAGGTATAGAATTATAATCTTCTTCCTTATAAAAATAACAATGGTCAATGGCAAAAAAGTATACAAAAAATTAGATGTTTTAACTCCTAGTGAGATTCCTATTAAAATTGATATTACAGGATATATTTGTCATTTGCCAAGTTTTATTATAATGAAAAATTGTATCTTTTTTCTGTTTAAACTTTGTTTACATTCTGCACCAGCAAGGACAAACTCACATAATTTTGTAAACCATAGTATAATGTGTGTTAATTGATCCTATGTATTTCCATTGTTATTTTATCTCTACTATGTATTAACTGTTTATAATAAGCAATTTTTTTTTTCTTTTGGAAACTGAAATAAAAATGTAATTTGAAAGGAGATGCAGCTAGGTTTCCAGGACAGAGGACAGATACAGCACTAAGACCTTCTCGTAAGGGAACCTGGTTTTGTAGTAGTATAGAAATAATGAAGGACAATACAATTCTCCTAGTAGTGACTGACCTAACTGAATTTTAAGTACCTGATAGACTTAAAAAAGAAAGAGTTGCTTACTCAGGGAAACCACATGAACAACCCAGAGCTGAGTAAAAGTCAGTATCGTGAAAGAAATATCCACATGCTATAAAGCTAAAGCAGTAATAAAAAGGCACAGCATGACCATTCATGTAAAACAAGGTTAATTACTTCAAGCTTTCCAGTCAAAACTCTTTTTCAAGAATGAATTAGTACATTAAAACCACAGAATAAATATAGAACACCAGCCAGCCACATAACATATCTCATAAACACATTATATAATTGACATAATAAATATAGTTGTCTAAGCCTAGTTCACTAAAAAACTTCATTAAAAACAATGGTCAACTTAACAAATTTCATTACTGCCTAAAAAGCTCAACAGGACAACTGTAATACTCTAACTAACATATGCTTGTCTTAATTTCAAAATGGGTTTAATACTATTAGTTTTATTAAGCCCTGGATAGACATCAGATCTAAAAAAGTTTATCCATTTGTATTGTGCTCTCTCTGTGGCATTGTGTCAAGAGTAGAATATCCATAATTCATGGAGAACATTAAATCCTATGGAAGTAGAATACGTACCACAGTTATGCAACACGTATAGCAAGTAGGACTGACATGGTCCTTATTTCACAACAACTAATACCCACTATTAGAAAATTTGAAATAATTCCCACTCCTCTCTCAGAAAACAATGCCTTATATATGGACACGACTTTGAGTAATCACAGCAGGACCCCAGCTCAATGAAAATGGTTATGCTATAGTTTGAGAACAGGGTGAAACTAAACCAGATAAACAAACAACAAAGTTCGATTACTTCTGTGACACAATCCTTTAATCACCACACGCAAATGTATTTTCACTACTAAGCATCTTCAGGCACATGTGCATACACAGATGTATTCATAGGTATAAAAACACTAGGTTTCTTAAAGTTAGATTGTTTTATATTGTTTTTAAATAAAAGTTGTAAATCAAAACTAAGCACAAACAACTGCAAGTCTATCAGAGCTTCAGATAATATACTGACAAAGGCTGGAACAAAGGTAATTCCCATATATAATAAGTCAAGAGGTGACTGTGAAATGGGAATATTGGACGAATTCTAAATTACTTCCTCATGAAGATACTGCGAGTCATCATCCTTGTGTCTGCATCTTTGTTTCTTCCACCTCCTCTGCAGCTCCTTCATATGCCTCTTCACTTGCTGCTCCCTCTTTTTTGCCCAATCTGAAACTGAGATAGTGCTAAAAGTGTCTGTTGCTCTGGAAACTGATGTCCCTAATATCATGGATAAAGGTGCCAGACTTTTCTTTAAATTTCAAGATTTAGAGTTGATTCTATCATCATTTGAGGAGGGGATCTTATTAATCATACTGAGGTTGTAGAACTGAGATGGCTTCTGGCATTAGAAGCATGCAGAAACCCAGGTTTGAATGATTATGTATCTTTGAATTCCATTTTAAAAGAGAAAGATAAGGTTTATGGATGTGGTGAGAGAGGACATACAGGTAGTTGGTGTGACAGAGCAAGATGCAGAGGACAGGAAGAAATGTAAACAAATGATCCGCTGTGGCGACCCCTAATGGGAACAGCCGAAAGAAGATGATGAGAACTTAAATATTTAATTTTGAATCTTCATTTTTATGTATTCTGCATATATTTGTATTGATTTACATCAAGTTTTGTATGTAAAATATTTTATAAAAAATTTTAAATTCTAATATCGAAGGATGTGACGTAAAATGATTTGTTAGGTTGTTATACTACATTGTAATTACAATGTTTGACTAATGCCTGAAGAAGCTAAATGGTGAAAACATGTTTTTTTTTTGTTTTTAATAAAGGATTTTGTTGCTGTAGAAGCTGAGCTTTGTTGTTTGTTTATTTCACTGGACTGCACTTAGCTCAGTTTTGGTCCTATATCTATCTTGTTTGAGAAACTAAGCCATATAAGTAATTGTACTAAGGCATACTGTGAGAAAAATAAGCAACAAAGGCAGGATGCAGGGTGAGAATGGCTAACATTCAAAAAGCAACTACAAACATGGTTAGGACAAGTAGGGAGAACACAAAAATTACAGGATGATTTACAGTTAGAATCCCTCAACAGAAGAGTAACCAAGAAACAACAGGAATATAGGAAAATGGGGTTATAAAGATAAGAATAGCCTAATGAACCTAACAACCTTAAAGAGTAATAAAATACAATCACCACTAGTATTACACATAGACAGTGGGAAAGGTATAGACTACTCTTCTTGGAGAAGGGCATACGGTCACACAAAATTCTAGCCAAGAAGTACCAGGAAAGAAGTCAAGAACTATATATCCCACATTTGCGGACACCTACAGGAGATGTTGCCACTGACTAGAAAGATATTAATGATCCCTTTTGTGCAAGTATTATTTCATAAGATGCCTCCTCCTGAAGGGATTAACCAGAAGAAAAGAGGGCATTATATAAACTCTTTAAGAATAAAAGCCATTCGTAATCCGATAAAAAATAAGTTAGCCCAACCCATTACTACAATGGAATTCTGGATGCCATAAGCACTTTGAAGTCAGATAAAGCCCTCCGTCTAGACAGACTCTCACCACAATTCTACAAATACTTTAAAAATGAGTTAACAAATCTATTAATTAAGTTATATCAAGAAGTAGAGAGGAGGGGCTCATTTGAGATCAATTTGATGGCGGCATGAGTTCTACTCTTTCCCAAACATATAAATAAGGACATTCTAGATCCAACAAACTTTAAATCCATTTCCTTTATCAATATGGAAATTAAACTTCATACCAAAATTCTGGCAAACAGATTAGAACTCTCAATGAGCAACTTCATAGGGAGCAGTCATCAAGAGTTCATCTAAGATAGAGGTGGAGGCGCAGAACTCAATACATTATATATAAAACCTTCATTCAAAAAACCAAAGGTTACTGCTGCAGTCATATTGGTAGATCTTCATAGAGCATTTGACAATCTACAATGAGACTTTTTATGGATATAACAGAGATCTACATATTTCCACACTCATTATAACTAAATGTACCCTACTATACAACAATGCTCCTTATTGCCAACTATCTTATACTCTGCCCCTATCTTAAACTTAAATTATACCCAAAGAAAGAAACTTGCCTTCTACTACAATGCAATTGCTACATTTGCCACCAATCTCCATCATAGGACCTACCATTGACATGGCTTAAAGCAATTAAACTGGTTTAAAATACACAACAACCTATCATATTCACAACAAACTACAGCACACAAACTCTTTAGTCATCCAGAAGAATGACCTACAATACAAAATTTATTACTGCACTAGAGCAAGGGACCTCCATTCTATTAACAGATTCTTACTACTCACAAATAAGTCAAATAATGTTGCAGAAGATTGGCTCTACTCCACATACATTGTTAAACTCTGGAATAGTATCCTCACACAAATAAAACTGTCCAACAAAGTTAATCGTTTTCAACCACTGCTTAAACAACACCTGAACCAATCCAGGGCCTGCACATGCTTATTACCAGGTTAAGAATTTGTGCTCACCATACAATACTCTCCAAATATTCCCCTTAAACAGAGTACTCTCAACCTCTCGCTGAAATGACAAAACAATTTTTATACATAACTGCCACCTGTACAATCCAGTAAGCTGCATGCTGGCTTTCTCGTTAGAAGATTTTACTTCTGTAAATCTTAGAATGTATAGCTCTAACTACTGTATATGTATAAATGTAAACAAAAATGGAACTAGTCTATAGTGCCGTGGTGGTGCAGCAGTTAGCATTGTCGTCTCACAACAAGAGGTTCTCCCGTTCGATTCTCGGCTGGAGCACCTTCTGTGGAGTCTGCATGTCCTCCCCATGGCTGACCAACATTTAAAGCCATGCAGGTAGGTGCATGCGTGAATGGGTGTGCCTTCTTTGAAGGTTAGGCTTCGGGCTGGCAACTCGGCACTGTAAAAATCCACTGCCAATCATTAGCAGACTAGACTTCCGCTGTGGCGAATCCTAACCAGGAAAAGCCAAAAGAAGGAAAAATGGAACTAGTCTGCGTTTATCTGTATAATGCAATGTAAACAAATGGAGCTTTTCTCCCCTGACCTCTGTTGAAAATAGGTATTATCCAGTCAGAATTTTGCAGTAAACATAGACAAATCAATTAATCAATCAATCAATCAATAAATAAATCAATAAATACATGCTACAGCAAGAGTGGCTATGAATGAGGTTCGCTTTGAACTACAGCTGCTCACACAAAGCACCCTCCCAATGATGCCCACTATCACCATACCACTTAATCCTTGTTCTGAATGCGCTGGACATAGATTTGCATAATAAGTTATAGATTTGCATAATAATTTCACTCCCAGTAGTATTAGACCTGAGAATAATATGACAATCCTCACATCATGGTTCACTGATGAAGGGGTCTCATGGCTCCAACATCCTTGCTGGACTCTTAATCCCATTTAGATATGATCAAAGCATTTTCTAAACTATCAGGAAGTTAACTATAAGGATTTTTCACACTCTCATATGAGACCAACAAGATTTTGGAAATTGGAAGGGCTGCCCATTCTGTACAGTTGAATATTGTTATTACATGATGATAAACATATCACAAGATGCTAATAAACTAGAGGATCTGAAATTTAAGCCAATTCTAAAGGGAATAGACAACAAATAACCATGTAGAAACAGCAAAAAACTGCCATTTCTATCTAGAATTCATGTAATCAAACTATTCTGTATGACAAAAGTCATATATATACTGCAACATCTTCCACATCTACTATGGAGTAACTCAGTAAAAATAATGCAATAAACATTATTTGATTATCTATGGCAGAGGCAATAACCAAAGGCTTCTAGGCAGAAAATGTTTAAAAAACTGAAAGAG
Source organism: Protopterus annectens (assembly GCF_019279795.1). Classification (NCBI taxonomy): domain Eukaryota; kingdom Metazoa; phylum Chordata; order Ceratodontiformes; family Protopteridae; genus Protopterus; species Protopterus annectens. The sequence continues at coordinate 1,995,459,532 of NC_056735.1, forward strand.
AGAGGATTGGGAATGTCAGATATCTGGAGGTATGGGGTAGGCATTATCAGACAGCATTATTTGCAGATTAGAAAAGTAGGAAAACCTCCCTTGTTCAGCACTGAATTCCACAATATTATCCTAGGGAACACGGAGAGCAGAAAAAAATGTCTCAAGTATGCTATGTGCTATGGAAGGCTTTCGGGAATGGTTTGAACTGAAATACTGCCTAACCTCAACACACAGTCAAGTCACCAAGGCATGTTTAATACCAGGATATGGACTGATAGAGACATTATGGTTGGATATAGAAAAATAGTCTAGTTTAATTGGATAGAGAGAGAGAGATCTATTACATTAGGGATATATGGGATACAGCCTCCAGTACTTTCCTCCCGCTACAGGACATACAGTAGAAGGGCAAGCAGGCACAAAATATTCCATGGTGGCAATACTTCCAACTTACACCTGCACTACAAACAAAGCTCCAGGTGATGAGTGACCAGTATCATAAATGACTGCCCAAGGGTAAAGGCATAGACCAAAAAGCAACAGAGTCAAAAGACCTACTAAATATTAAGCATTATTGTAAATGGGTATCTAACCAACAACAGTCCCACCTACAATCAATCAAATCCAAATGGGAAACTGTATTGTTTTGCACTCTACAAGACTCAGAATGGGACATGTACAAATACAGATGTACCATATATATCTTAGAGAGCCTACATGAAACATTAAATATATGGCATTTTACACTGGACAGACTCAAAAACAAGAGGAAGATAATAGAGGGACCTGTTGACTTCACCAAATGTCTCCTGCTAATTAAATCATTATGATCAGGGAATGAAGAAATGTTCAAGAAATATGGGAGTGGGTGACTGATAAAATCAGGGAAGCCACAAGAGCTACTTTGATGCATAACAGAGACCCCAATTATTGGGTATTACATATCACTCCTGAAAGGTTACGTCTTAACAAAACAGTTCTAAAATAGATTTATGGTAATGATTTCCATTATCCTGGCAACTATATTGAAGAACTGGAAGGCAGTATCTACAGGCTGGAAACAGTGTTTTTAGTTATCTTTACCAAACTGCAGATGTGGTCTAGTAAAGATGCGGTTATGTAGCTATAGTCTGAGATTTCTTCTATTGTCTTGTACTCATATAACAATATTTAATAATAAGAAGAAGAAATTTTATTTTTTTTAATATTGTGTATTATTGATCTACAACTCAGAGACATTTTTGTTTAAAAAAAAGTCGAATACCAGTCAATCAAAGAGGCACTAGAATATAATGTGCTTTACAATATAGATATGAGACACTGACGCAAAACTGAGGAGTCTGGAAGCAATGCTGCTAAAGATCTAGAGAAAATGGCATGAGGAAAAGTGGGCAGTTATAAACATAAGATGGAAGTAGACAAGGAGTTGAAAAAGAACTCAGGAGATATACAGTCAGGTGTGGCCCATATGTGTCACAAAATCAAAGCAATCATTGCGCCAGAAAGCAGGAAGGAGTGTTGACACCAATAACAGGATGAAGATTCTTACAGACAATGATCATGGTTCATAAACAGGTATGATGATGAGAGAGAAGGAGGTAGAAATAACATGGAGGCAGAGGATAAGGACTAAGGTGTTGACACAGTAGCTGGTGTAATTTAATTCAGGCATATTATTACTCAAATGGAGAACAAGGCAGTGGAAAAGTTTATGCAGAAATGAAATTATCCTCTGAAATATTGACCACTTAAAATTAAGCATGAATAACATTTTCAAAAAAAGGGGGTAGAATCCTTGAGAATCTGAAAACAGAAAGAGATAACACGGCCAAATGATAGTGGCCTAAGCACAACGAAGAAAAGCAGCAGTGGAGTAGCTTTGCACAAAAGTAACATTCTCAAGAATCCTTCTCAGTGGTACAGCCTGCGTCAAGTTTAAGCAGGGCAGGGGAAAGCAGAATGTGGAAAGCCAATGCATGTAGAGAGGAGATATGCAATGTGTATGCATTTTTCTTTTTACTTTTCCTTAATTAACTTAACATGCTTTATGTAGAAGAGTCTTGACACTAGAAGCACCAGTTACAAAAAAGAAAAGAAGATAATAACATAATCCCTGCACATAACAAAAACAAACCTACTTGTAAATGCATATTGACATATAATAACAGAGGGCAGTGAGTGTGTCACCACCATTAGACTGCAAACAAAAGTATGGGACCAAAGAAATCCAAAAAAAAAATAGTTACAGAAGAGAGAAGGAGAAAAAACAAGTAAGGTAAAAGTAGCAGACTAATAGTAAGTCATCTATACATTCCTTTGGCATGCTGGGGAAAAACCCTCCCTGACTGTTTTTAAGCTTTATGGGAACAGCATCTATGACACCCCCTGCCTCCATTGTACTTATACTACCATCTCAACAAGAACAGAAAAGAAGAGGAAAAAAAAAAAAAGCACTGCTAAGCTGACACGTCCATTGTTATACCATATCTTGTTCAAGCTTAGAATGCCATTTTTCTACATTTCCAGTTTATACACAATTTCTTATGGCATCCAGATTATTTTTGGGACTGGCTTCTTTAACCAAGCAACTTACTGGCTAAAAATAGGTAGTATCAGAAAGTGCACGGAGTAATTAACAAAATTAACAAAATGACACTAAGATTGTTCACCTAGGATGTGCTGCAGTTGAGAAATTAACAGCAGTTTGTCACATATTATTCAGATTTCCATATTTGTGTCCACATTTTCATAATATAGAGCCATGTGTTATTGATGGATGCCCCTTCATTTGATCAAACTTTCAAAACATTAAACCTCTGCTCAGAGAAGGCCAGAGGATCAAAGTTTGGAAAGACTGAACCTTTAAAAAAAATCTAAAATGAGAAAACTTATTTTTTCATGTTTTTGCAGGGGGCAAGCCCCTCTGCATCCCCCACCCCCTGCTACTAAAATATACCAACTCCAAGATCATACTACAATGAAGAGAATGGTAAAGTTCCCATTCTACAATGCACAGAGATCTCCATTCACAAGTTTCAATCTTTCAAACCTTTCATCCTCTGGTCTTCGCTGATCAGAGGTTCGATCTTTTGAAAGTTCAGTCGAAAGAGAAGGATCCATTATTGAGGAGTTTGGTGTGATATGCCATGGTGGGAGACAGGGAAATTCATTGTCAATGCCCATTTATATCACACTGTACCCGAGATGCTACTTGTTATTTGTTAGTAATTATGAAAATAAACATTTTCCATATGTACTTAATTCTTCAAAAACCAAGTGACTTACAAACTGGTGCATGCCATTAAGTGAAACCTTAGATGTTGAATAAAAATATTTTGATATTTTGCACTGTAAGTTGCACATCTTGAGACATATTCAATATTATTTATATTGCTAATTATACAATTATTTTGAATAGCTTTTAATGTTCTCAAAATATTTACATTTATCTATCTTACTCTTGTTAAGTTTATTTTTCAGAAAATGCTTAAGAATGCAAACTGTTTGTAGGCTGCTAGAGGTGTGACATTCTGCACAACATAGGTGTTATGAGATATATCAAAAGAAATGGTATTCGTAACTATTTTTTTTCGATATCTTGCTTGAAAATAGATCATCAAATTCTTCATCCTAATTTGTTACCTATAAAATGTATAGCAAGACTGTTTGTGACAAATTATTATTGTAGGTTTAAGCCATAAGTCATTGTGCTCAAATCTGTCTGCATCATAAACCACCAGCTCTAATGACCATACGTGCTTTAAAACTTAGCCTTGCAATGCAGAGAAATTGCCCCGTCTTTAATTCTTTAAAATGATTAACTATTCATGTAGAGTAAGAACTTAATTGAATTTTGTATACGTGGTGGTGCTGCGGTAGAGTTGTCGCCTCATAGCAAGACGTTGTCCCGTTCAATTCTCAGCTAGAGCGTCTTCTGTGTGGAGGCATATGTGAATGGGGCGTGCTTTTGTTGAAGGTTGTGCATCAGGGCTGGTAACCCGGTATGTAAAAGTCCACTACCAATCATTAGCGGACCGGAGTTCCGCTGTGGTGACCCCTAACCGGGAAAAGTCGAAAGACACAAACAAACAAATTAGATATCCAGTTTGGCAATGTTTATCACATATCTCTATAGGTTACAGTTATCAAGCTATATTTCAGCTTCCAGTTAAGCACTTCCTAATATGGACAGCACTTTTTCATAATACCACAGTATATAGCACAGACCTGCATTTTTTGAGAAAGCATATCAGGCACTCATCAGTCACAGTATCACAACATATAGAGAATCCATTTGCATCTTGTTATATGTCTTTTACAACATGCTTTCTTCTCCTTAAGCCACTCTGGATACCACTATGATATACTGAGCGTAATAATGAATTTGTCAAGCTGTCCATTTTTAACATTCAAAACACTTGTTATGGTTATTCACTAGAATCTGACAGTTGTCTTCATCATTTACTAAGGACATCTGTCTTCATTAAGAGAGGGATTTTACTGTCCCTAATATGCAGGCAAATTGATACTATGTCAGCCAAGTTACTCCTCCTAACAGTATCTCTCATGTAAGTCAACAAGCTATAAAACTCTTTCATCTTCCAGCTGGTGTCAGTCATTGTACCCTGACTAAGCAAAACTGAGTATCCCCATCAGCTAAAGGATTATGCAGTTCTGAATGTGCTGTGTCATTATTAATTGACAGCTTACATTCTCTCCTTTAGTCACTGCAGTTGACACTACTCCCTAAAGGGGAACTGCCTCAACCACAGTCAGAAAAAGGATCATATCAGTCAAGATTTTCAAAAGCAATAGGTATTCTTGCCCAAGGTTAAGAAAGAGTGGGAGGTTAGGAGCCTTCTAGGTTTGAGATTCACAAAGCAGTAGGGAGACCACTCAAGCCTTTAAACTGGCCTTTTGTAACCTAACTACTTCCTTATCAGCAAGCAATGTCAACACTCTTAGGCTAATATGCTGTTTACTAAAAAACAAATAGTGCAGACTCAAGGCTCAAAAGAGAGCATAATTAAGCACTTTCATTCCTTTAATAATTTGAACTTCTTTAGAATAATTTAAACTTTAAACACACCTTATTTAAAAATAAATTAATAAATGATGTCACTTAACTCATCTAATCAAATAAGATGGTCAATTATTGCAAAACAACTTCATGTTAAAGCAACTCCTTAAAAAACTCATATATTGTTATATATTTGGTGAATAAAAAAACAATAAAAACACTAATATTAACTATATTTATATTGCTTGTAGTACAAAAGGCTTTTTACAGACACTTTCTCATTTATTCATGGAGTAAAATCTGTTCTCAGCACAACTTGCCAATTTAGTTCCAGAAACTAAATAAGACTTAAAATATTCTACTTGTTCAGTAACTAAAAACTAAATTTTGTAAAATGTGTACACAGATGTGAATGTCTAGCTAATTCATTTGTATTATCCTTTTTTCTTTATAGCCAAGATGTATTCCCTAATTCTGTCTGCTAACTTCCATATAGTTTTATCTACATAAAATGATCACAGCTTGAACATACTGGAAGAAAAACTAAGCCTTCACTTTGACACGTAAATATGTCTTTGGCAGTAAACATATAGTTAATATGCTTAAGATGAAAGCTGCTCACTGTCATAATAAACATACAATAAGAGCATTTCTGACATGGAAATGTACCTAATTTTGAAACCTCCCTGGAATACAAGCCAAGTAAGATGAACTTTCTAAAATCTGCTTCACGTTTCTATCTTTCTTATGAATAAATCTTGGCCTTTCTTCTATTATTTTCATCAGTTCTTGATTTTCAATTATTATTTTTCAGTTGTTATTATCTGATGAATATATGGCCCATCTACACTCATAGGTATAGTAAAAGAACAACTAAATTCTTGACTTCAGTCATCATCTTCTACTAGACATGAACTCTTGGGGCAAAAACCTGCTTGTAAAATTGTTGGAAGTTTAACATATTTTTCATAACATTATTAGGAATAGTAATACGTTTTTATACAGGGCAACCACATTGCTGGAAAAAATTGTAAGAACATTAACTTCTGTAAAAAATATTGCTTCATCACTTATAAGTCTACTAATTCTAATCATTTGTCCTCTACACACATTAAATATCATTAATTGTGGGTGAAAACTATCAAAATGAAGATAGTTGTTTGTAAATGTTTCTTTTCTATAAATGTTTCTATAAATGTTACTTGAAAAACTTCTAGAGGCTGAGGTTCCTTTGTTGCTTACAAATTAATTCAACTATGAAATACTGTTGTTAATTTGCACAATAATTTCTTCCAATAATGAACTATCTCCTGTCCAGATAAAAAACAAACATGTCATCTATATATCCTCTATAGGACTTAACATACTTAAATTTCTGTATTTTGCACAAATATTCCTCCTCCCACTAACACAAAACTAAGTTAGCAAATATTGGGGCTACTGAGCATCCATTGCTACTCCAACTATTTGTTGAAATATACTATTATCAAACATGAAGATATTATTACTTAGTAGCAATTCTAATAGCTGACAAATAATAGTAACATCCTGTTTCAATTGCCTACCAGATTTGTTAAGATTAAGCCTAACTAGAAGTACCAGTATATACCGGAAACCAACATTTTCAAATGATTACATACATTACACTAGTAACCATCCACCTTATACTTTCTGTAATGTGGTTAAAGGGCAATGTATAAAAGCCGCTAGGATGACATCAACTTTTGAGATGTTTGAGAAGGAAATAAGGAATATTTATAACCTTTCCCAAAAACGTGCTTATCCTGAATATATGCTTAAGGACATTACTGAATATGTAACGAAGGAATGGGGAAACAAATATTGTCCATTACTGGGACAACTGGATCAATGTAATACAGACAATAGGCAGGGACGGGTTGCAAATAGGTCCCAATCTATTGGTAGAGTTTGTGTCTTAACATACACACCCTCAGTGTATCTTATTAAGGAGATACTATTAAGACATTGGGATGTATTTTTGGAACACAACATGGGACAGAATTGGGATCCATTTCCCAAATGTGTTTACAAGACTGCTCCCAATTTGAAAAGATTATTAGAAAAAAACAATAATGGTCAAGTAGAGGTCACCACACATAGTGGTACCCGCAAATGTGGGTCTTGCAACCAGTGTAGATACATCAATGAAGATACCACTATCCAACTCAAAGACATTAACAACACTACTATTAAGAGTAGGAAAGGTAATTGTAATACAAAGCAAGTGGTATATTTAGCTATATGTAAGTCCTGCTCTGCATACTATATAGGAAAAACAGAGCGTTCTCTTAAAAAACGCATATATGAACATTATTATAGAATACAGAAGCAGGACAGCAACAACGCATTATATAGACATATCCTTGAGAAAGGTAGTGATCATAAATTTCTATTCACCATCATTGACCAAGTTCAAAGTTCTTTGAGGGGAGGTAACTGGAAAATGCTATTAGCCTTATGTGAAAGTAAATGGCAGATTTATACTGATGCCACTAGGATTCCTGGTATCAATGACCACATTAGCATTAAGCCATTTTTAGTATTTAATTAGTTTCTTTAAAAATTTCCATGAATTTGATCAATTATGATATTTATACATATATAATAATTTTTTATGTGCAGTTTTTATGTTTCTTGTTATGTATTTGATTCACATTTATGTTTATTCAAAGTATATAAACTTTTGTACAGCACTCAAGCACTTTACATATTATCAATACATAAGTTATATTTTAGTAGTATTTTTAGGTTATATACATTGCTGCTTTAAGGGTTTTGGCATTTTTTTAATTCTGTGAAGTTACGACAGTATAAAATGTGATTTTGGATGTAATTAAGGTGTTCTGAAGAAGACTGTGTTGGTGCAGTTGAAAGCGCTTAACCTTTCAGATTTTTTGCATTAAATTGTTCTATTTCACTATACGTTGGTCGAGTGGCTTGTGTTTCTGCAGTCCATATCTATTGGTTACATTGTAGAAGTATATAGAGAGCAAAGATCAATAGTACATAAAAAATGTTTACGTTGATCTAAAAAGACCCAAGAATCTTTTAAATAAAATTCATTAGTTTGAACTATTAGATTTTAAATCTTATCTAAATAAAAATAAATGTTACCAGTTTTATTATAAGGTGCAGAAACAATTGGTCTGATAGGAGGGTAGGCTTGATCTTTATGTATATTAGGAATTCCAAAAAGAAAACCTAAGTGTGGTTGTTCTACTGTTAGAAATTCAAACAACTTAATTGGAATGTAACCTTGAAGCAACATATCTAGTAAAGGCAAGTGTATTTTTTATAACATTTTTAACATATTCTTTAGAAACTTTACTATAACTATTCTTATCCAAAAGTAAAATATGTATAGCTTTGTTATATTCTGCAGCTTCCATTAATACAAAACCATGTCCTTTGTCTGTTCTCATGAATCACAAATCAGAGCAGCCACTTAAATGTTTAAGTGCATTAAATTAGAGTCTATTTAAATTGGAAAACCTTTTCCACTTATTGTTTGTCCAAAGTAACCAGATTTATGAAACAAATCATATAATTCAGGTTCACAGATAGAATAAAAAGTATTATGTGCATTAACTAAAGGAGGATTAAGTGTATTTGATTTCTTAAAAATATTATCTTCTGATGTAAAACCATGAAAATTATATTTTAAATTCAATTTTCTAACAAACAACTTAAAAGACAATAAAGTATTAAAACAGATGCTCTGTTGGCCAGTAAAAAGGAAACCCTTTTGCCAACACATCAAGTTCATCTTGAGAAAAAATTATTTTACTTAAATTAAATACATGCCACTCAGTATTTAATGGGCTCTGTGTTTGCCTTTTTTCTTCACTGTCGCATTTAGTCCATCTTGGTTCAGAGGTAAACTTTACAAGTTCTGTTGTTTATAAAGAAAAAGGGGAAGAGGAACTGTGTCACTGGAATCACTGGATTTACTAACTATAACTACCCTATTAAGGGATGCACTAGAAGGACAATGTGTTTCCAAGTCCACTGATTCAGAAATATAATCCAGTCTATCAAGATTATCCCCATCAGCTAAAGGATTATTCAGTACTGAATGTGATGTCTCATTACTAATTTACAGCTTACATTCTTTGCTTCAATTACTGTGGTTGACAATACTCCCTAAAGGGAACTGCCTAAACCATGGATAGAAAAAGGATCACATCAGTCAAGATTTCCAAAAGCAATATGCATTCTTTCCCAAGGTTACGAAAGGTGGGAGGTTAGGTGCCTCCTAGTTCTGAGATTCACAAAGCAGTAGGGGAGGGCCACTCAAGCCTAACTATAATGAACTGGCCTTTTGGCAACTAACTACTTCCTTATGAACAGGCAATAGCAACACTCTTTGACTATTACACTTTTTAATTTTCATTCCTCAGAAACTTATTATTGTTTTTTTTCCAAAGATGGAGACTATTCAGTGATTATCTTATTTTACAATAAGTGTAAGGGAATTATATTGATATAACAATTGTCAAAATACATAGACCAGTTCTGGTGACCTAGATTAATTCATACATTTCTTGCATGAAACACAGGAGGGAAGAATAATAGTGACTGAAGACTTAAATTTACAAGAAACATACTGGAATAATATTGATTCAACACCATTAGTAAGGAAATTATTCACAATGTATGTTCAGAAACAACAACTGCTTCATATTGTAAAAAAAAAGCCTACCAGGGAATGGAACATGCTAAACATTGCTTGTGCTCCTAAAGAAATTACCATTAATTCCTGTCAAGTTTACCTCCATTAATGTGCAATGATATTGTGTTTATAAACATTAATGTATTGTTAGATAATTCTGCCAAACTGAAATCTAAACCAATGCACAGAAGATTAATAACAGATTATAAGGAAGCAAAACAGTCACTCTGTAAGGAAAGTTTTGAAAATGAAATTATTTGACTGCAGAAAATTTAAAAAAATCTGGCATCAGGATCTAGGTACAAAATGTCAGAAGGATATATTTCCATAATGACAAAATACTTGACTAAGGTGAGAGACAAAAAATATATAAGAAATGGAAAAGAGGTCAAGCTACAACATTGAAAACTGAAATAAGCAGGCTGGACAGACCAATTAAACATAGCGTGAGACAAGATAAAGAAAATTTTGAAGAAAATGTATATAAAGATATAAAGATATTGCATGTGATCAGAAAACATTTCATAGATACAGAAGATATGTAAGGAAGAAAGACAAACAAATCGATACATTTTGTGCAGATTCTAAAATTTATTCTCAGACACAACATATTATAGATGCAAAGCTGTTTGGCTCCACAAAGAGGGTGATAAATCATCCTAATGACATCCAGTTAACCTAAGATACCGAAATCAAATTAGATTATACTGAAAAAGAACAATGCAAACTGGATCCAAACAAAGTACAGAGTGGAGAGAGAATTAGTAATAATAATAATGACCTGAGAACACTTCAGCAAGAACTTTCAGTACCAATATATTTATTATTTACTAGGTTGTATAAATATAGGGTGATTCTGCAAGATTGGCGACATGTGCTTATTAAACCAGTCTTTAAGGAAATGGTGTGCAGGCCAAACCCACAGTCATACAGACTCCTAAGTTTACTTTCATTCTGTGGAAAAATAATTGATAAGGAAATATTGGATAAGTAATTGTCAGAACTAGAAAGGCTGGGTCTTGAAAACATATATCAGCAAGCATATACTGAAAATAGATCTATTAGCCCCTGTAACATGATGTTCTGTAACAATGAAAAATTGTGCTGAGATTAATTTATATAAATTTAACTTCAACGTTTGACAGGATCATACACAAAGGACAGATCAGTAAGTAGAATAAGCAGGTACTGATGTATTCTTGATAAGATGGATAGCTGCATGGCTAACAAATAGGATATGGCAAGTATCATTCAGCAATTGAATGGGTATAATTTGAGGTTACAGTCTGGGTATCCCATTGGGCTCTGTCCTAGACCCATACTTGTTTAGACTGTATCTTTCAGATATTTCTTTTTCATCTGAGGTATTCTATAGTCTACATGCAGATGACTGGAAACTGGGTAAACTGATTATATGTGTTACACATAGGGCATGTCTGCAAAAGAATTTAACTAAATAGACCATTTTGGGTACAGGAGACTAATATGCTGATAAATACATCAAAAACTAAGCATATGAGATTTGGGAGACATAAACCAAAAGATGCATATTTAATACAGTACATAGAGATTGAAATTGTAGGTTCATTTAAGGGCCTGTGTATATGAGTATATCTAGCTTTGATTTTTTTTTTCTAATCGTGTTAACCAATTAGTTAATGATAGTTATAGAACTATAAGATGTATAAACCGATTTATAAAGTCTAGGAAATCAGGAATGATAAAGTCATTATTGATTAGTTACAGTACATTCAAATTTGATTAATTAATAACAATCTGGAAACCTTATAAGAAAACAAGCATGAGTGAACTGGAAGGAGTACAGAAGAAATGTACCAATGGTACCCATAGATGTGAAATGTAAAGTTATTTTAAAATATTAAAATATATGTACTTATACAGTGTATCATATAAATTTTCAGGAGGAGACCATATTCAGGTACATAGGGCATGTAGAGACAACTACCTCTAGGAATGTAGCAGAGAATCAGCAGATAACCTGTGTGGAAGATTCTACACAAATGGGAAGTGTACTATTTGGTTCTCAGAGAGATCAGCTGATGTATGGAATAAGCTACCAAATTACATTAAAGCAAGCACTACTTTAGATAATTGTAAGAACAGTCTGGACACTTATTATGGGAACAACTGTTTGGGTATATTGGCAGGCTAGAAGGTTATCAATGCCCATGTTTGAAATATTTGTAGGTATGTATGTATGTATCTTAATGATATTAACCCTGTTCTGAAGTGAGGATATAAATATTCTTGTTTTACAAGATTAGCAATTAATTTCTTCCTCATTTTATTGAGGCAGTCAAGTTGCCAAAATGACTTATTATATTAGTGACCACAGCCCAAATATTTAAACCACCAAGGGATCCTCTGTACTTTATTGCCTGAACGAACCTAATTATCAACTCCTATTGTAATTGAGTAAGGAACAGATTTTTTTTTTAAATTCACCTTATAGTTTGAAGGCTCACTGTATATCATTTCAAAACAATGAAAAAGAACCCTGACCAATTCTTCAGACGATTCAGTAATAACAGCAGTTCTTCAGATGATTCATTAAAACCAGCATACCATTCGCAAATGCTAAAATTCTGATTGCAATCTGGACCATTTCAATACTTCAAACATAATTTTCCCTCTCTGGATCTGAAATGGATGCTCTCTGCACAAGCAAATGGGGTGGCAATTGGCAATCTTGCAAGTTCCAGTCAAGATTTTAAATTGAAAGAATACCATTTCATTATTTCGTAATCTATTATAGTGATTTGTGTCAAAAAACTTATTACATTCAATAAAACTTGAGGGAAAGCCATTTACATACAAGATGACAAGTACAAAATAGATGTCATCATGTCAAATCCTTTTTGTCATGTAAGAACAGGAAGCACTATCAGTTTTTAGCATTGACTACCAGGAGTACAACAGGTGGCATTGCACATAAGTGCTTGCTTTTAACAAACCCAGCTAGTTGCTTACTCAGCAATGTATCAGCTCTTATCCAGTCTGATGATAGGTACCATAGTCAGGATTTTCATATTACAACGGATTAATGAGAATGATCTCTGTTACAACACTTCAAGGAATCTTTACTCTCACAAACTTGTTAATCAGCTCTTGCATTCTGGGCACATCAAAAGAAAACAACATAGTGCTGCACTATTATATCTCACACAATAGAATTTTATAAAGGGTAAATAGCAATAACATGAGATGCTGCACTGAAACATAAGTCATTGTCTTAAAAAGAATAGACAGCAGTCATATCAGATAATTAGCTGTAGAATTCATGGCAGTAAATGAAATCCATGTCTTGCTTTATAGGACCTGCAAAGTAGAAGAGTAAATACCTCCGTTTTTGATTTATAACTTCTGGCAATCCAAATGTTCTTGTCCATTACTGGGTCTACCAGCTCATCCTTTGGCCATGGGGATCTTCTCAACTCAGGGCTGGGGCTAGAGTGGATCTTAATGACATCATGGTGGTGATGCCTGCTACTGCTACTGCTTCTACCAGGAAGGATTTTTTTTTTAATTTAAAACCTTACCTTGTCCTCAACCCCCTCCCCTGTGTTCCTGTGTTCATCTAGTCTGTTAGATGGATATTTCTGTCTTTTGACCACATCACAATTCAGGGAATGCCAAGATGACTAGCCTCCTCCCCTGGGATAAACATGCCCATCCCGCCTGCCATTGCCTCAGATGTCCAAGCTGATAGTCAAACCAGGGTTACCTGGGTTGTACTTAGAGGCTTTATCACTCAATGTCATGGTGGTGGCAGATGAAAGGTAACTGAACCTGAATTTAATTGATTCAGTAACCAGGGTATGACAGACTGACAGTCCAATCTCTATGTGGATTGATGTTTTTGGACTCTCTACCCACCCCTCTCTCTCTTTATATAAATAAATGTATATATATATATATATATATATATATATATATATATATATATATATATATGTATATATATATATATATATATATATATATATATATATATATATATATATATATATATATCGACTTCAGTAGCTCGAACTTTTACAAGTTCGAACCACATATGGCCGAGACCATATGTTCGAAGTTCGTAAAAGTTTGAACACTGAAGTAGAAACACATAAAACAGCAAAACATAAAAGTAAATGTCTATAGCATGGGGGGGCTACACCCCCCCTGCATCACCCATCCCCCCTTACTTAAATATAACAACTGCGAGATCGCACTACATTGTATAAATGGGAAATCTTCCCTTTCTGCACTGTACGGAGATCTCCATTCAGTCCAATCGAACTTTTAGAAGTTTCACATACGGTCTCGGCCATATGTGGTTCAAACTTGTAAACGTTCGATCTACTTAAAGGGACCTATATATATATATATATATATATATATATGTGTGTGTGTGTGTGTGTGTGTGTGTGTGTATTAGTCTTCATTTAGTCTCAATAAGAGTTTGCCCGAAAGCTTTCTTATAGAAGAAAAGACATACAGTGTACATGTTTTTTGAAGACAATTCAGAATTCTAATGATGACGATGAGAAGAAGTAGCTTTCTTTCTGCATGTTTAGGTGTTTGTCCATAATGAGTATGTTCATTTTAAGCGTCAGTATGCAGTAGGTATGTTCACTTTAGGAATCAGTGTGCAATGGCATGTTCACTTCAGGATACAGTGCACAGTGGACATGCTATGTATTGTGTTCAGTCTCATGGCTCAAAGGTCCCAGCATTATAAAAAGTGTAAGGCAATCCTATCAGCGACTAGCAGCCTGAACAATATTCAGTTGTTGTGATGGGACTGGCCACCCAATTCCACTATTTTGTTGGGCAGTCTTAACTTCCTGTTTTAATATTCCCATTTAGCTCCTATTTTATTTTTCTGTCTGTGGCTGTTCTGCTTTCCCTAAAATCTACAATAACCAGTCTGGCTTCCTTGAGACCATTTTCTATGCAGAATATGAACTCAAAAAAGTCAGCAACTAAAATGGATTGGCTACACAATTTAAATATATTTCACAGATAAGGATACTGTCAATGCTTTCTTTTTTAAAGAAAATTGTTATTAATATAACATATTTATAATATATACATAGAAGGGAAGAAATAACATATCACATATTGTTATGCAATGATAGGGATACATTGAATCATCAAGGTATCTTATACAATTAACACTTTAAAAGTCTTGGGATTTCAATAGTAACATTTCAAAGTTATCCCAACCACCAAAAGTCTTAGTATGGTTTATAAATCTTATTCTGATCACTTCTTTTTCAATTTTACATAGTATTGCTGTTAAAGTTAAAAACACTTTGAATGTTGGAAGTGAGTTTGTTTTTTAAGTTTTTGTAATAACTTTTCTAGCAAATGCCAAGAGAACTCAAAACATTTTTTCTCTTTGGCTTTTACAGATACAAGAAGTGAGACATTCATTAGTGTTACTCATCTTGGAGAACAATTATCAGATGATAACCCCTTAAAAATCATATTTATATCTGCCCAATATACATTTAATTTTTCATAATCCATAAACATGTGTATCCAGTCAGCTTTTACATCTTTACTACATTTCCAACTGAAGAAGTCATTTTTCTAAACTTAGAGATTTGATATGGAGTAACAAATCTTCTATGTATATAGTTACACATAAAAACTTTCCAGTATAAACTTGAAGTGGTTTGACTAACTGATTTAAGTAACAGAGTTTTATTCTTACCATCTATTGAGTCATTCAATCCACTGCTATCTAAAAAGTTTCAGAATTTTCTATCAAAATTATTATTATTGTTATTATTATTGTTATTATTATTTATAATGAACTTATATAACTTGGACAAGCTTCCTTTGTAGGTCAATTTACCTTTGATAATAGCATTCATATATTCTTATAATGGGGGAATAGTGTTCTGTTCCAATTCACTCATACTATCCAGAAATTCATTTAATTTCTTACTGATGGATAATACTAACTTGTTAGCAGATTCATCCAATTTATATTCTTTCAAGTAATATTCTGGGAACTTAGCTTTTCCTTTTTCTAACCAATCAGACCACAATACTACTCCATTTCCTTTTACTAAATAATTTTAACATTGTTCTGAATTTCCATAAATCCCAAGGTGTGTGCAATGGGAAAGCAAAAATAAATAAATAAATAAAATTTGTTATTAAAAGAGTTTTAAAAATATATTTCTTATTTGTTTTAAGATTTGATTTCATATATGCAGAGTCTAATGAAAGAAATGGATATCCTACTAAAAAATGCTGTTAACCAGATGGACGTATTATTACATATTTTGAATTTATCATATTTAAAAAAAGTATAAGCATTTAATATAATCTGCTCCTGGATGGCTTTCCATTAACTAGAAACTAAAGTCCATCCAGAGCATAATAGAGATACAACTTTAAGCAATAAAACTTGCAAGCAGGAACCAGCTGAAAACAAATGTAAAATCCACCAGTACTTGACAATGGAAGTGCTTTATTCATAGAACAAATCCAATAAAATCCAGATGAAATGTAGATAAGTGCTTTCATTCCAAAAATTGTATATAGTTACAAGGAACTTCATCAGATATAGCTGATAGTTACACTGTTGTTTAAATAGTGTGTTAAAATGGCGCCTTTTTTTCACATCATCAAAGTTAAAACAGTGAGCACCATTTAATCAGCAATATATACTAAACTCCCCTTTTTTACACACCCATTGTAAGACAGAATGCCACTGCCAAAAAGCAATAGTGATATATTAAACGTTAAAAAGTTATATAAAACTTTGCAAATGCATAAAACATCTGTCAAGTGATTTTAACTTCAAAACACTGTTAATTGAGAAAGACTCATTTAAACCAGGCCAGGACTTGGCATTTAAAGAAAGCTGCCAAGACAATTCTGCTTTTTCTAGCAGTACTGGCCATGGTCCGGCCCTAGTTGTTTTCTGAACACACTCCAATACTTCAAATTTAAAACCATGTCCACAAGTCACTGTATTATGTTTCACTAGAGCTGTGGTGAAAGGCCAATTTGTTCGAGCGGCCCAGATGGTGAGCATGTGGGAAGCTTTTTTGGCAGAATGTGACAAACTGAAGAACATGTTTCTACGCCGTGGGTATCCTGTGAATTTTGTGGGGGATATTATGAATGAAGTTATTAGAAAGAGGCAATATGATCATTTTCAATCAATTTTAGCTACAACATCTGTACCATGAATTAAGGATGAAAACCCACATTCTGTGACACAAGTGCAAATTGAGGCTATAAACAATGAGGAGGTAGTTGTGGGAACTGGTAATAACATGGCTACTGGGACTGCATTCATAACCACTTTTTGCACTGATAGTTGGGCAATGAAAAACATCCTGAACAAAAACTGAAATTTTCTTGACGTGGATAGGAAGTTAGAAAATATGTACGAAATGGACCTGTCTGTTTATATAAAATGGGACGTAACCTAAAAGATTATTTTGAAAAATGAATTGTCCCTAAACAATGTCGGTATATGTACAAATGTGCAAAATGTAAATTTTTCTCATATATTCTGGAAACAAGTGAAGTACTTAATAATGGCCTTAAAGTAAAGATTCTAGGGAAATATTGTTGTGAAAGGGTTGCTTATTGTGCTGTTTGCCAGCAATGTACTTGTTTTTACATTGGAAAATCAAATTAAAACTGAAACAGCATATAGAAGAACACATCAGAAGTACTAAGGACAACCAAGAGCTGAATGCTTTAGTGAAACATAATACAGTGACTTGTGGACATGGTTTTAAATTTGTAGTCTTGAAGTGTGTTCAGAAAACAATGAGGGCTGGAATATGGCCAGTACTATTGAAAAAAAGCAGAACTGTCATGGCCGCTTCATTTAAATGTCAAGTCCTGGCCTGGTTTAAATGAGTTTGTCTCAATTAACAGTGTTTTGAAGTTAAAAATCACTTGATAGATAGTTGTTTTATACATTTACAAAGTTTTTATAACTTTTTAAGATTTAATATACCACTATTGCTTTTTAGCAGTGGCATTCTGTCTTACTATGGGTGTATAAAAAGTGGGGGTGTAGTGTATATTGCTGATTGATTTGTGCTCACAGTTTTAACATTGATAATATGAAAATGGTGCCATTTTAACACATTATTTAAACAACAGTGTAATTATCAGCTATATCTGATGAAGTTCCTTGTAACTTTTTTTGAACAAAAGCGCTTATCTACATTTCATCTGGATTTTATTTAATTTATTCTATGAATAAAGCACTTCTATTGTCAAGTACAGGTGGATTTTACATTTGTTTCCATCTGATTCCTGCTTGCAATTTTTGTTGGCTGTAACAGTTGCTGTTTTCCTTTTTTTTTTGATTTTAGGATACCATAAGAATGAAGTTAACATTTTTTTCTTTTTATTTGAAATTTTTTGTCAGGTATGAAAGCTATTGAATACAATGTGTGTATATATATATATATATATATATATATATATATATATATATATATATATATATATATATATATATACAGATATATATATATATATATATATATAGATATATATATATATATAAACACACATATATATATATATATATATATATATATAATATATATATATATATATATATATATATATATATATATATATGTATATAAATAGCTCTCTCAATATCTTAGCTAATTAGGTCCACTTTCTTGTTAATTCCTTTTGCTAAATCTAAGTTAGTTACTACCATTTTATATCATTATGTGTTAATTTATTGAGTATAAAGCCTGTCTCATCTTAATTAATCTACTATATGTCTTATAGCAAAAAACTGTATATAAATGTTATATTCTACATTTAGTAATGAAATAGGACTATCGGAGGAAACTAACTTACTATCCTTTCCTTGCTGAAGTATAGGTGAGATTAGAAAAAAATTTCCATGAGGGTGGAATTATTTTGTCACTCTGAATGATCCTGAAAACATCCCTCAGTATTCTAAAGTACTTAATAAAAGCATACTATATAATTTTGTACTTAAACCATCTTACTCTGGAGCTTACAATTGTTCCCTAGTTTTAAAGCTTCTTTAACTTCTAGCAGGGTAATACGCTTATTCAACAGAGATATTAATTGGTCATTAAGTTTATTAGTAACATTTTTTTAAATAATTGTCAATTTTGTAATCATCAGGATTATTTTTATCCTTATTACGATACTCATGGAATTAAAAAAATATATTAATTATTTCCTTTATGTCTGAAGTAAGTGTATATTAGTGTAAGGATTTTGGATATTATTGATTTGTGCCCCTTTGCTTAACAACTTACTTCTATTAGATAGTCCATGTAGATTTTTTGAAGTCATCACATAACTGTGCAAATTTATTTTTCCTAAAGTTGTCTCCACCTATATGCATAAAAACTGTTTGATATTTTGTCATTGTTTTTATAATGACTTCAGTATTATCTAATTTCTTTGTTTATTGTTCAAACCTCGCTTTGTGTGTTTCATCTTATATTTCTAACAACTCTTTTTTCCCATTCTTACTAGCCCATCTTCCCATTCTATATATAATAATAATTTTAAGGAGTCCCATAGTATGACTTTACTAACCTGACCATTGTCATTCAAAGATAAAAAAATTTCAATTTGTTCCTTATGTTAACTCTTAAATTATTTTAATTTCATCATAAATACTGGGATTCTATAAATAATCTGAAATGTCTTTATATCCATTACTTTATTAATACTTAGTACATTATGATCAGATAAAGGACAAAGTATAGTTTTAAAAAAGTTCCTTCATTAACTAAATCTATAGAGGCATATCAATTGTAGTTTGCATCACATGTGCATAATAATAATGAGTGAAAAACAATGAATTATCTTCTTGTTTTACTAGTAAATCATCTAAATTATTATTACTAATCCATCTATTTAGTGCTTTTGCTGATGCTAGCATTTTCAATTTCTTCTGTTCACTTGTATCATCTATACTAGATATGCAGTTAAAATCCCCTGCTAAAATCAAACTACCCTTCCAATGTCTTTGTATTAAGTTTGAGTGATCTTTAGCCACTCCTGCACCTATTCCAGAGATCAAGCAAACATTAGCAAGTATAAAGATCACGATTACATTTTATTTTTACAAATGCATGCATTCTTTTGGGATCATTAATGGTAATGGATTCCATGACCTTAGGCACTACAGTAGATTTTCTCAAAGTATAGCAGTTCATCTCCAATTTTTTTTTTTTTTGTTAAAAGAGCCAGATGATAACATTACATAACCTCATTATTTAAATATTCTATGGGCCGGATTCATGAAGGCTTGCATGGAGTCTAAGAGTAGAGTAAGACTCCATGCAGCCAACATGTCCGCCGAGCGATCCAGGAAGAGCTGGTAGGGGCGTATAACAGAGCTCCTTAAACTAGTTCTACATGGACAGGGCTTGGATATGCAAATTACCTCAATTGCAGGTGAAAGTTATGCAAATGAGGTACATTTGCCATCCAGGAAACCCGAACCTGTCCAAGTAGGAGTAGTGTTATTTGCAGAAATGTAGTCAGTTGATAACTGAGTACGGTTCTGCAAATAGCAAACCAGAGCCATGACAGCTGCAAAAAAAGCATGCATTTACAGGAGGAAGCATGGCAATGGCCAAAAATACGGCCATTGGCAATGGGAAGTGATGCAAAATAGAAATAAAATAACTTTTTTTTCATCCCAATCTCTGGGGTTTAACCATAGCGCAGTGCCGCGTAAACACGCTGTGCTCTAAAAACCAGAAAATTAATAATTAAGATCCACAAATGTGGATTTTATAGCTAAAATGAATTTACAATGCAAGTGAATGGCAGACTGAAGACAACATGGCCACCAAGTAGAGGCTGCTAAAGGGGGAAGCTCATTCTAAGAGATGTAACCAAGCATTAGTAGGCAATCCTATGCAAATGAGAGTTAGGATAGTGAATCGCAAGTTTACATAGGAAATGAGCACAGTCAGTGGAGTGTAGGAGTAGGATAAGGGGAGTAACAGAGTAGAAGATAGGTGACATCATGAGGGGGGTATGTATGAAGGGAGTGAAGCTCATTGGAGCAAAGTGTCATGTGTCAGCCGACAATTACATATTACTGAAAGAGGTATGTCAACAGGTAGGCCAGGTAAAGTCAAGAAATGGAAGGTGTATGCCGTGGATAACACCAAAGTTTCATGCTGAGCGTGCATGCGCCAGTAAACCCGAGTAAGACAGTGTGTGCACGTGTTAGCATGTGTGCGTGTAAGCTTGAGTAAGCATATGTAAAGCTGTGTAAACAGTTGTGTTGCAGGGGTTTTCGAAAAAATTTAGCAAATTGTTACTTGCAGGAAAAACCGAACCAAGGGGGGGAACCCATGTGGAAAAAGGGTAGGGGGTAAGAATAAGCCATCCTTCCAAGAAATGGGATATGATGGGGTTAAGGAGGCAGTTTTTGGGGTAAGTATTTTTTGGTGGAACATCTGGGGAGTTGAGAACCCCCCCAAACGACCCAAATTTATGGAGGTATCAAAAATTAGCCGAAAACAGGACAGGCCGATACCCCAAAAACCCCCACCTTTGCCGGGGCCATACAGGGACTAAGGGGAAAAACCACCCTGAGTGGGCAAAAAGGGGGTGAGAGCGGTTGGAAAAGAGGAAAATTAAAAACCGGCCAGTGGAACTCGGAAATTCCTTTGCCTGCCTTAAGAAAGGGGAGGGGGAACCCCCCAAAAGAAAAGGAGTGTGATTGCAGAAAAGGCAGTGAAACACCGAGGCATTTTGCCAGGAAGCAAAAAGCATTAAACAGTTTTTCCAATTTTTAGAAACAAAACCACCAAACTAGACAAAGGGGAATGTTGAAAAATTCCCAAACCCCCCGAAGAGGAATTTTAGCAATTTGGCAAGCGGGGTTAATAGGGCAAGCTGAAAAAAACCAAATGTTAGCCTACTCCCTTAAGCATTTTTGTAGATGAAAATATAAGATGGGCCCCTGCCCCAAATTTTCACAACAAGAAAACCCCAAAAACCATGAACTTGAGGGGTTCCTTATAAGAAATTTTAAACATGAAATTTTCCAGGGCCCTGGGCCGCTTCCCCTGGTTTACACGGTGAGCCTGCAGTAAAATAAACCAAATTTCAAAAAGTGAAATGTTAATTTTGGGCTGAACATCAAACAAATGGGGCCAACAGCCAAAAAAAGGCACACGGGCAGCTCAAAGAAACTGAGCGTAGGCAAAAAAAATGCAGTTGGGGGCTGCCAAAAGGGCCCAGTTAGACACAGGGGGCCCAAAAAGGATTGATTGAAACCCGGAACCTTTCCACTATAGTTTCCCCTTGTATGCCAACTTTAATAATATGGGGAACCCTGAAAATTAAAAATTGGCAGATCCAAGGTTAAGAAATAAAAGAAAAGTGAAAAAACCCTAAAAACATTAGAATAAACATTTGCACAAATTTTTTCAAGGTTCAAGGTTGATATGGCACGCCCAGGGATGTAAATACCCAAGGTGGTTTGGCTGCTGAACCCCGCAAATCAGCACTGGCCCTAAAGTGGTCCCAAAAGATGATTTAGAGTGTTTTGTCCTCGGCCGGGGCCCCGAAATACCCCGGGGGTACAACCCCATCCATTGAAAGTTACCTGTAGGGGATGGGGGGTTGTTTATGCAAATATCATTGAAGGGGGGAGCCCGAAAATTTCTGCCCCCAGATGCCAAAATCTTGCGAGGATAGCCCGGGATTTACCCAAAGGGGAGTTATTTTGAGGGGGACTTTCCCAAATTTTGGGGTCAGAACCCAAACTAAGGCACACCCATTTTTAGGGGGAATACTGAGAAGGGGAGACGACTGACGTGAGGGCATCCTTACCCACTTGCAGGGTAATTTTTGGGCCAACATTCGCGGGTGCGGGGGGGTAACCCAAATTCAAAACCAAAGCTTTGGGGGAATTTTTGGGACAAAACATGTATAAATGTGAAACCTGTAATGGGTATTTGAAGTCTTTAAAGGCAAGTGTTTTAAAGGAAGTACAAACATCCCCCCAAACCCAAAAATACAGTTGTAATGGTTCTCCTAGGGTAAGGGGGGGCATTTTGTTTTGGGTGCAAAACAATGGCATGTCCCCGGGTTTGGGGCACCAAATCCATTCTTGGATGCTGGTTGCAGGCCCGGAGTTTTTAATGGCCCCCTTTTTCACTTTGAAAGGGGCACCTACCCCCCTGGTGCCTGTAATCCAAAATTTTAAACTAACGAGGGCCCGGATAGCCGGGGATGCCTTTAACTGGTGAAAGTAAAGGGCCCTAAAATGACCCAGGGGTGTACCCCTAAAGGAAAATCCTTTTAAAATTTGAATTGGGCTTACCAGAAAAAATTGGGTAGTGTTAAAGGGTTTGGCGGTCCGGACTGGGGGAAAACCGCCCAACACTGTGGCCTGGTAACGTTTAAAGTCCAAAAGGTAAACCCAAAAATTTCCCCCCAAACAAGCTGTAATGGTAGGCCCATGCATTTTCCCCACATGTGATACCCTTTAAAATTGTCCAACTTTGCAAAAGGATTGTTAAGGGCCCGATACGGGTCTTTTTAACTTATAACCCCCCTATGATGATTCTGGGAAAAATTTTGGTAACCCTAATAACATGTTAAGGGGGGACTCTTCTGGGGCCTGAAAACAGGCGGGAATTTTGGCCATTTGCATTTTCCCGCTTGGGGGGGCAACCCCTTTTACTGATTCAATTAACGGGGGAGGAAAGTCCCCAGGGGAAGGGGGGAAACCCATGAACCGGGCCGGATTTTGGTTCCGGGGTTCGGGGAGCATCAGGGAAAAAGTTTCGTGAGTTCCAAGGTATGTTAAGGAAGGCCGGAGGCATTTTTCCCTTTGCCTTGAACGGTAAAAATAAAAGGGGTTTTTAGCGTCTGCAAAACAAATGCCCCCTGTCTGGGTTTGTCTATCATGAGTCCCCCCCCTTTTGTTGAAGCTTTTAAAGGCTGGGGTAAGCGGCCCCCTATTGGGGAATCCGGTGTTTTTTAAAATCCTGCAGTCCCTGGTTCCCAAGAATTTTATAAAAAGGTTCGCAGCTGGCCATCTTCCATAAAGGGGGCCCGGGGATACCACCGTGGAGGAATGGTTTTGGGAAATTTCTCAAGTTCCCGGGAGGGGTGTAGGGAAGGTGTAGTGGAAAATATTTTGCCCTTTACCAAGGGGGGGGTTTAATGGGGGTGTGGAAATAAGTCCCCTGTTGGGTTTCATGTAAATTTCCCTCCTTGGGTTGGGGTTGGCCAAGATAGGTTTCAATTGAGAATGGGGTTTTTGGGGGATAATCCCCAGTCTTTGGTGTTTTTTAAGTAAATTAAGGTGGGGAACCCTTAATTGCCGGGTTTTCCCCGGGAAAGACAGGGGTTTGATTTGTGGTGGGTTTAACAGGAAAAACCAAAAAGGGGTTTTGAAATGTTAGGGCAAGTAGGGTCTTACTTTGGGTTTAAACCCCCCCAGGTAGGGATCTGTATGTATTGGTCCCCCTTTTTTTGGGGCCATTTAGTTTGGCAGGCTGGTACTTCCGTATGGGGTGTGAGGGGGGGAACCAAAATGTGTTGGGACGATATTGCTTTTTCCCAAGAGGATTTTGGGTTGGGGGTTTCTGTGGGCAAAACCCCCAGGCAGATTGAATGTCTAGGGAGGTCTTGTCTTTGACCCCCACTTAAAAAGGAGTATGGTCCAAAATGTTGCCATTTCAAAAGCCAAGGGTACATAACTGATAGGGGGTGGCATTTTGGAGCACCCCAGGCTGAAGCACGTATTTTTAATCCCAAATATGAGCCCTGTTTGTCATTTGGGGTATACTGGACACATACTTAGTAAAAATGAAACGGTGGGGGTCTATGGGGGTCTGTCGGAGCCCTTTATAGCATTGGTCCGGGGAAGCTTGATTTTTAGCCCAGGGGACAAGGGGGCCATTGGAGTTTTTTTGGAGTGCCTGAGGCATGTTTTTGATTCACCAGAGCACTAAAGTGACATTTTGTTTCCTGGGGGGATTCATTGGTTGAAAAGTCCCCTAAAAAGGGTTTTCAGGGTTTTTTGCCCGGGCATGACGGTCCATGACTTTGTGCAGGAAATTTTGGGGGTTTTTAGGGGGGTAGAGGTTTGGGTTTTTTGGGAGGCCTGTTTAGGCGGATTTAGAGCCCAAAGTGTTTGTGTTTGGTTTGATTGTGTCACTATTTATTAATGATTGTTTGTTGGGCATTCCCCCCTGTGACCTGACGGGGGTGAACTTTGTATGTTATTTTTGTTTAAAATTTTGGGTGTGTTGGGAGGGGAGGGGGTTGTGGTTCAAGGAGTGTAAATTTGTGTATAAAAATTTACTATGGTGGGGTCCCCCAAAACCCCTGGACATGCCAGTTTTTTAAAAAATTTCGGCCTGATCCAAAATGGGGGTTTAATTGAGTTGGGGAAGGAGGTTTTTTGGGTGTTTTAAAAGAGTGTGAAAGGGCCCAACAAATATACATGTTTTAGTACAAAAAAAAGGAATCATATTTTGATACCAACGTCCCTTTATACAAGGACATTTAAAGGATAAAACAAACCCCCCCTGGTGTTGAAATACCGGAGTTTCAATGAGAATCTGCCCAGTAAAGCCAAAAGAGGGCACAATTGCTACCCCAAATGTGCATCTGCAACAGCAAAAAAACCCCCACCTAACGCGGGGCCTCCCCCACCCCAACCGGGGTTAACTGTGAATGGTTACACCCAAAAAACCCCCCCAAAGGGGGGGGCACAAAAACCCCATGGGAATTTTTTCCAGAAGCCTAAAACGACTGAAAACCGGGAGTCTTGGCTAACATAAACAGGGCTAAAATAAAAAACCCCAACTTTACAAAGTTGGTTAAAACACACACCTTTTGAAGGGACCCAAAGGGCATAATCACTAAACAGAGCCAAGCCCCAAAGCTTTGAATTTTCCACAAACCCCCTTTGTATCCCAAAAAAATCTGTCAAAAGGGTTTACTTGAAAGGAGAAAGGAAAATAATCACAAAAGGGTTGCCACAGGGCCTTTCAATTTTGGATACCCCCCCACATGGTCATTTGGGTTGCAAAAAAAAAAAGTCAAATTTCCATGTCCAGGTGTGTCAGTCCTTCACCGGGAACGAAACCCCAAAGATATTGTTGTTTTAAGAATTCTGTATAACATTTGGTATTTAAACCCCAACACCTGTGTGTTTGATTTTAAATAGTTTTGGAGTAAAAACCAAAAAAGGGAAACCCCCCCTTTTGGAATGCTTGAGACTTAAAAATTAAGGGAGAAAAACCCCCGGATTGATGTTTTAATCAATTTCAGAAAACAAAGGGGAGGGTTTAATTTGCAATTTTCGGGTTTTTGTAGTAGGTTTTTTTCCTTTGGGGGAAAAAAGGAGGGGAAAAAAATTTTTAAAAAATTTTTGAACCCATAATTACATTCCTTTTCATGGAAAAAAAATTTTAAAAAATTTAATGTTAAAAGAAATTTAAAAAAATAAAAACATTAAATTTTAAAATTTTTTTAAATTTTCCCCCCCCAAAAAAAGGGGGGTTGGGGGGGTTTTGGAGACAAAGGGAAAAAAAAAAGGAAAAAAAATTTTTTTTTGGGGGGCCCCCTTAAAAAAAAACCCCCCCAAAAAAAATTTTTTGAATTTTTTAAAAAAAAGGGGTGGGTTTTTGCAAATGCTGACAGTGTACGTTAGTGGGGGGTATATGTGTGTGATTTCCTTTGAGAGGAGTAGCCTTTTTGGAGACTGGGAAAACACAATAAAAGAGGTACATCCCTCTTTGGAATGTCTGATGATGTCAGCATCCTACAAATATACCAGGAGAACAGAAACCACCCAGGAAAGCATATAGCATGCCAATTAATGCATATCTCTCTAGTATCATCACATAGTTAGGCAGGGGTTTGAATCTTGCAAACACTGAGTATGTGTTTGTGTGTGTGCCACAGGTGATCAATGCAGTGTGGGTTTTGCTTTTAATACTGTATGACATATGATTAAAACATTATGTGCATTGCACACATCGGGTATCTGTGTGGCAAATGAATATGTGTACATGTGACCTCAATCAGTACATAGGTGTGAAGCCTGCATACTACATGAATACATTTGTTTCCTTCGACAGATTGTGCCGCTGCTTCTCAGATCATAGGTCGCATAAGTATGTATACGACAAACCCGGCCACTGTAGTGATCCGTGGCCAAGGTCATCTGTGCCACACACACCTATGACACTATCTATAGAGTACTGTGAGTGAGGGTAATTGCCTGGGGTATATGTCACACATGTTCATACACAACAATGACTGGCAGTAATGGACAGTCATTATAGGTGTACAACAGCCCTGTGGATATGCATGCAGGCCCCTAATGTGTTATGTGAAACACCGACGGACCCCACAATACCTATGGATATGTGGATACCAAGGGACAGATGATATAACACGTGTCTGTCTGTACACATTGGTACCCAACATACATGTTGAGGGCTACGACCTATGTGGTACTGTCGGGATAGTATGTCTAGTAAATGTGGGTGACTATGCCATAGTCGGCTTATGACTATACAGCATGTATTGGACAACAGGTATCTGTCTGTATGATACCCTTGTGTAGGATATGCGTCCCATCCAGGGAATGGAGTGTAGGCCAATGCATGCATTTCCAGATGTGGATGGACATATCCCTAGTGTGTTTGCATGTACCTAAGAGGGCTATATGCCACACAGGTGTGGTCCCAGGAACGTGTGGTGGTCAATACCATTGGTTACTGTTATAGTATAGTACCGGAAGGATCCAATTGTTACTGAGTTCCTTACAACTGTGTGTCATTTTTAAGGACATCATCTAATGATTGGTTATAGTCATGCTGTTGAGGTTGTGTATATTACCAGACTGCAGATCATTGACAGATATCAACAGTATCTCCCACAGCATAGTGTCAGCCCATGTCATACAAACATGTGTACCCATGTTAGTACATATCTGTAGTAGAATGCATACTGGCCATCGAAAGATACCATGAGATGTTAACAATGTGTACAACAGGGTATGTTGCACATCCCACGTGTCCACTATGCATGTACATACAGACAGTGCGCACACACCATGTTCACAGATGTAGACCTACTAATTTGTAATGCTGGCAACACTGTACAGTTCAGCCAAGTGGCACATGGGTGGACAATACATACTCAGACCTAACACTGGTGTAAACAATGCTACAATGACTATCAGAGCTGTGATGCATAATGCCTGCTCAGATATACCTACAAGGATATCAGTACACTTTCCTGTTGACAACTTGCTACTATTGCTACACTGCTATAATGTCACCCTGTGCATCAGAGCCATGTTAGCCTATTCCTGCATCAATATGACAGATGACAGGAGGTGGCACAGGTGTCATCATATGCACAGGGTGTGTTGTTGGTTTGCCAGAGCCCGACATTGACCCATCCAATCGACATGACTGTGTGTGTGTGTGTGTGTGTGTGTGTGTGTGTGTGTGTGTGTGTGTGTGTGTGTGTGTGTGTGTATGTGAGGGACAACAGCACAGCATGGGCCAATGTTGATGTAATGTGTGTGCGTGTATGTGTGAGCCCTAGTTGTTTGGTTAATGTGTGTGTGTGTCTGCATGCACACAACTCGACCATGTGGCTGCCATATACGGGCGGTTGTGGGACAGCCACAGACTGTACCTGCTAGGCCATACAGATCACTGTCACTGGCCATGGACATGGTACCTGTGCCTGGCAGGGGTGCTATGGGCAGTATCGGGTACTGACCCTGACTGGGTGCTATCATCAGAGGCAGAGGTATGATGACTGGACCCATGTCCCTGCTGGGACTGGCAGGTGCCACGTGCATGTGGTCTAGTAGGACGGTCAATGGACAGGCCAGCCCCAGCATTGCTGGGGCTGGTACTGCCCCTACTGGAGCAGCTGTGATCCATGGTCCATCCCTGACGACTGCCAGCTGATGCTGTTGCTGGCATGCATCCGCATCAGCTTCCCATCCATCCCACACAGTCCTGGCTCATGGCTAACACATTGTGGAGGACATCTAATGTCTCCCTCCAGCGGCTATCAATGACCTTGGTGTAATTCTGGATGGCACCGGCAAGGTCAAGGATGCTGTCATTGATAGCAGTGTAATGGGCCCTCTGCGCCCTTATGTCCCTGTCAGGTGTACCGTTCCATACATGCCTGTGCCTGCATTACAGCCCGGAACATACTGGAGGTTGTAATACTTCTGGGGGCACGTCTGCCAGGGGCAATACGACCAGTGGTGCTCCCCCGAGAACCCCTGGACATCCGCCTATGTGGTACCATTCCAGTAATCCGGCTATGGCTGCTGTGAGGGGATGCACATGCCATGGGTACCACACTCTCCTGGTCAATGCTGACTGTATGCTGTCCCTCAGCTAAGGCCATTGGTGATGAGGGATGTATTGGCAGTATGAGTGTGTACATAGATGGGGTTGAACGCTGTGTACTGTCGATCGGTGGATCAACAACAGACCCTGACAGACCTTCCTGTGCCACAATACATGTCTCATCAACTCCACTATTAGTGGCAGTGACATCAGGTTCCCTGCTGTATTCAGACACCCCTAACTCAGCACCTGTGGAAGGGGGACAGGAAACACACTTCACAATCTGTACATGATGTTAGCACACATGCACACATGCACATATGCACACATGAACACATGAACACATGCACACATGTACACATGCACACATGCACACATGAACACATGCACACATATACACATGCACACAAATACACTGCTCACCACAGCACATACACAAAAACACATACATACACACACACACACACACACACACACACACACACACACACACACACACACACACACACACACACACACACACACACACACACACACACACACACACACACCAGCAATTCAACACATACACAATAGTGGGTGAAGGTGGGTGACAGTATCACAAGGCAAACAGTCACCTCACACATGTCAGCATGCAGAATATGTGTTGCTCAGGACCATGCAGTGCAAGTGTTGACGGCCCTATTTAATGACATTATACATGGCTGTGATGCATGTGTGTAGTTGTTCAGTGATTGTCTACACCCTGGAACACAATGTGTACATGGACACAACATTGTTGTGCAAGTATTATCTGCTCTGCAATGTCCTGTGCACCATCACTCAATGGTATACATACCATGGCTGCATGTGTTATCTGTGTGACACATAGATTGCCATGTCTGCTTACAGTGTCTGTGTCCATAGCAAATAATAGTGGGCACAGGTGTAGCAAATGCATGCAATGTACAGACATGGAATGAGTGGTGCATGTAGACGTGAAGGAATCCCAATGCTCGACATGGCGATTGTACAGTGGTTATGGTGAGTGTGGGACATATTGCAGATATGTTGGTGCCAGCCATGACATGGCATGCTACACGACTGCAACATTAAACACCACACATACCCAATGTGTGTCATGTGACCTATACACCCAATAGCATTCCAGGACATATATGTGACTCTTTGTACAGATGGCGACAGCTGTGCATATTGTGTATACTGGCATATGTAAGCACACACACACAACATGCTATGAATATTGTGCATAGGTGCATATGTTTGCACACACACAACAATGAGGTGCAAAGCAAAGACAGCTATATGTAGTACTGTGGTCACTGTAACTGGATGAGGTGTACTACCATGTGCCATCATCATCATCATCATGCATTTTGTGGTCACTCATGGCTACTACTGTGTGACAGACCACTGCCTAGCATGCTGTACCTGAACTGCAGTGCTGTGGCTACGTTCACTATTACACAGCCACTTTGTACATGGGTGTATGAGGTGCCCAATAGGGAGCATTGCCTAACATGACTGTGTTATGTGTTGAAGAGTGTTGCACAGCCCCATGATAGGCCTCTACCCCTGAGGTACATCATGTGTGTGTGGATGACATGTGGGATACTGAGGTGTGACCTTACAGGGGGTGTGTGGTTACACCATATGTAGCATGTCTTTGTGTACTGCATATGAGAAACATGTTATGTTGTGTACAGGTGTTGCAACTATGCCTATCCAATGTACAGTACGGGGTTGCCACAACTGTGTCTTATGCTCTGTGTATTACATGTCAGTGAGGCAGCTACTGATATTATTGAGCTGTGTAATGTCTTACAGCAAACATGCACGGCATGCGTTATGCATAGGTGTGTTACTTGTACATGGCCTACACCTCACCTATGACATGCATATTTCATTACCAACATTGCAGTTATAACACACTCACCAGCATGGATTGGCTGCCCTACTGTCACACCAGAGGGACCTACGAGAATATGAGAGAGTTAGTCAGTGGCCACAACTGTGGCATTGCTACAGTGGGTATGCTAAACTGCAGTATAACAACAGTCAACAGCCACAGGTGTAGAGATATTATTTGAAATATCAGTATTGCACAACACTAGGTAGCAGAACTGCTAAACACACAGTACACATCTCACGTAGACATAATCTAACAATACAGTTAACTGTCGTCTACAGATAGGGCATGTTACCTGCTTGCTCCGGGTGGACGTGCTGGATGGCTCCGGCCTCCATGACAACACATGTCAGAAGATGATGTTGCTGTTGTCCAGGAGCCACCACGCTAAGGAGCAGCTCCTCCACTCTGGTGAGGGGGGGGTGAATGGCCACCCCACCACCTGCGGCATGCTGTTGTCTTTGGATATCAGACGCATGCCTCCGGACATGTCTCATTAAATCACTGCAGTGATGGCGTACCTGCTCATATATCCGGTTATGCATACCTATGTCATTTACCCGACGAACAAGTTCCTGCCACAGTGCAGTCCGCTCCTGCTGGTGCTGGCTGCTTCTGGAGAATAGCATCGTGTACTGCCGCAATAGGCTTTGTAGTATCATGTCTTCCTCATCCGCTGTGTACGATGGATTGCGTTGGTGGGCCATCTGGCTGAAAAAGATACGAACAATATGTGTGAGCGTGTCCTGTGGCACACTTTACACCTTTAACCACAGATATCACTTTACTGACATATATACCATCCTATTGTCTGTCAGAGGTTACACGTTCAATACCACTTATTGGTTCTCAGGCCACAACTAACTAACAGTGCCTGGCACACTCTATATATCACACCACTATACAACAGTACCCGACACACTGTTTGTGACACATTGCACAACCTCATGACAAGGGTGTATATCACACCAATGCACGAACAGAGATGTCATCCATTGCAATGGATGTAAAGTACAGGTACAGTAGTACCAGTCAACCACCCTAGTCATTGATTCCATAGCCCTGCCTAACAGATGTGTACAGTTGTTACTATAGGTGGCATACTGCTGTAACAGAGTATATATGTTACTGGATACACACGTATACCCTGTAACACACATATGATTGCAGCCATTGTACAGGCCTGATTACACACACATCAGACGAACATACAACACACCACTGTATGCCAACACAGATGAGCATTACCTGTGTACCATACAGTACTGTGTGCCACTACTTACACACACTTATGCCTGAGTTTTGTCCTCTGTGCAGACTACAGGAAACACACATGACAGTGTTTCCAAGCAAAGTGAACACACACCATACTGTGCTATTTAGGCCTAGAGCTTCTGGTAGTACTACAGTTTATATGGGAGTTGGATTCACCAGCAGTACCACTCACTAAGCATACATGTATTGCTTTAGCCTACAATGAGACACCACATTCGTCAACAAGGAACTACGTCACATCATATGCCGTACTACTATGTCTGCCTAACAGTACATCACACATCATTTGCTGTCCTCACAGCTAGGATAGACACTACCATGTCAGATACAACTTCACAGTAAGGTATCACACCTTTACAGACTTTACACACATTCAGCGTTACACTTATTCAACCTCACATAGCAGGTATTGCATTGAGTACATGTGTGAGTGCATAGTGTCATAGGTAGGTAATATGCTGTTGGCCCTAAGGCCTACGGCAGCCTAGCCATATGCTACCTTGGCCTTTGACACACATGTACTTTGATTTCACTTGCCCCTGCCAACCAGAACCACAGAGGTGTTTCCTGGGGTGTATTACCAATCTCCCACACAATCATCAGGGGTATTTATGACAACTGCTAATGAGGAGCCTTGTTTGCAATTGCTAGGTGGTCTATTCTGGTGCATGGCATATCTCTGAGATGGGAACCTATCCCTCCAGCATGTGCTGTTTAGTGAGCTGACAAGGTTTAGGGCCCTAGAGCATGTATCCCGGAGGGATTGTGATATGTTGCCATGGTGGTTGTCACCGAGCTATGGGTGTGACATACCTCTATATGTCCGGCAGAGGTCACCTCTGTGTGGCCAGTATGCAATACAGTGTAGATGTGGTTTTGTGAGTCAGTCTGCATAGGGCATCTGTTTGCGGCCTGTATTACCCTTTGGGAGGTATGTCTGTGGCCTTTTCACCTGGTGTAGTTATCATGTGAGGTACATACCACACAGGGCATTGTGATGAGTAGAGGGGAACACTGCCCTATATTTCTTTTTTTTTTTTTTTCAATAATCATTTTTATTGTTTTGCCAAACCATTATACATTTCACACACTATTTACATTATGTACAATATTGCTTCCAATGTTTTAGTTCCATTTTGAATTTCCCTATAATACATTCAGAATAAATATCATTTTAACCAAGTACAGGAAATTAAAATCACAAAAAATTAAACATAAAAGCATCTACAATAGACAATTATAAACCAACTCAAGCCAATAATTTGTATTATTTCTACATTTTCTATCTAATCCAAGAATGTGTTGGTACACATACAGAATGTCCTGACGGAAAGTGGATAGGAACACGCCCAAAATAATATTAAAGATTTGTTCCCAAATTTTATGCTGTTTATACTTTTCTTATTATTTCTAATTAACAATGTGCTAATATATGCTTAATCGCTAACAGCCTGAAATTTTGCCACGACACCTGTGCTGGGTTCAACCAATTTGTGGCTATATATAATTTCATTAGTAAACTAATATTCATAATTACAATCTTTGTTGTTTTGTCCAAATTCTCCGGTGGAATATGTAAAATCAGAAATTCCCAGGAGAGTGTTGAGTTTTGATAACCCATTTTTTGTAGTTGTAACTTTAAAGAATTCCATAATTTATAAATGCACTTGCAACTCCAGAACATGTGTAACAGGTCTGCTGTCTGATCTACACACTGTGGACATTTAGGTGACTTTTTTGAATCAAATTTATGAAGTGTAAGATGGGTATAATATGCATTGTTAAATATCATCAATTGAGTAAAGACCAGTTTTTGAAGTGATACGGATTTTAATGTTAAGTTAAATGCCTCTACTATTTTACTGTCGTCTAGGGATGGCAATTTCTCTCTCCAGTATTTGGATAACAGAATATGATTATTATATTTTTTTCTCTTTTGGGATTTTATACGGTGAGGATATATATTTTCTATCTTGTTGCAATGCTTCCCACAGATGACCTGAAATAACTAGTTCCTCTTTTTTCATTTCAGAACTGGTAAAATAATTTATGGCCAAATCTTTTAATTGCCTCATTATAATTAAATAAGAGATGGGAAGATTCATCTCTTTTAAGATATCATGTACCGCTACTCCTAGGAAGGTATAAATCCCTTACAGTTAATTCCTTAATAAATGGATATTTCTTTAAGTCTATCAGTTGATTACCAATAGTTATATTAGGATTTCCATCAAACGGTTGAAACATCATCATATATTTTAAAAGGTTCAAGGAGGCAAACAGAGTTTGAGTCGCCACTGCCCATACCTTGATGTGTTCCATTAACTCATATTTACTCAATGTTTTATATTCAAAAATGGTACAGCTTTAACATTAATTCTCTTCCCTTTTATATGTTTATAATTTAGCAGTACCCATTTGGGTATCCATTTTCTATTTTCACTATCCAAGTAAGACACCCTTAAAATCCTATTGGCCTGAATCACTGTATAATACATCTCAAAATCTGGTAAATCCAACCCCCCCCTCATTTTAGGAGCCATCAGTTTTTCATAGGATATTCTCGTTTTTCTGGGTTCCCACAGAAATTTCCCCAATCCTATCTGAAACTGCTTAAAAAAGGATTTTGTGATTTTAAGTTGTGCTGCTCTAAAAATATATAGCATTCTGGGGAGAACGTTCATTTTTATTATCGCTGCTCTTGCCATCATTGGTAGCTTCAACTTACTCCATCTTTTCAAATCCATTGTTATTCGTTCTCCAGTTGCCTTAATATTGTTGATAAAAAAATCTCTATTTTCAGTTGAAAAGTCAATCCCCAAATATTTTATTCTTTCTTCTGTCCTTATTCGTCCTATCAATGGTAGCATTGAAAAAGGTGTAGGTGTCTTTAGAGGAATATTTTGTTTTTTTAAATTTAGTCTGTAATTAGCAATTTTCTCAAAGGTTTGTATTGCTGTTAGTATTTTTTTCCGTATCTGACACCGGTGTAGTACTGTATATATTTAAATCATCTGCAAAAGCAGCCATCCTAACCTTTATCCCAAGAAGTACAGGAGAATTATAAAAACTTTTTGTTTCATATGAAGAAATAAAGGTTCCAAATACAGATTAAACAGTATGGGAGACAATGGGCACCCCTGTCGAGTTCCATTTTAATTTGAATCCTTTTGGAACATTCATGATTTATATATAAACTAGTGTATGCATTCTTGTATAAATTTCTTAACATAGAAATAAAAAGCTGAGGTATATTGAAATATGCTAATGTTTCAAATAAATAAGCCAAATTAACTCTATCGAATGCTTTTTGAGCATCAATTATTAAAGCATATATGTTCATATTTTTATACTTTGCATAAGATATTAAAGTATGAAGAGTTAATGTATTGTCTGTAGTCTGTCTCCCATCTATAAACCCCGCCTGTTCTTCTGATATTATCAAGTTTATTATTTTTTAATCTACTAGCTAGAATAGATGTCATGATTTTCATATCAATATTCAACAATGATATGGGCCTATAATTGTCTGGATTTTTGGGATCACTATTCTCTTTCAATAACAGAATTGTTCTTGAGGCATTAAAATGAAGATCATTGCTGCCATTCGAAATGATATAATTAAAGGTCTGTGAAAGTGCGGTGCTCAGAATCCCACTAAAAGATTTATAAAATTCAGAGGTCATACCATCTGGTCCTGGGGCTTTATGTGGCTTTAGTTTCTTAATTGCCTCTAGAACTTCATCAACTGTAATCAATGCAGTAAATTCTCCCTGAGAATCCTCGTCAATCTTGGGAAAATTAATTTTCTGTAAGAACTCTTTTCTCTCTTCATCATGCCCATGAGTTTGTTGCTCACCATATATCTGATTAAAAATTGATTCAAAAATCTTCATGACATCTGACTTATCAGTATATAACGTATTATTATGATTTATTTTGGTAATTAATCATGTCGATTTCGTCTGATTAATAATACGGGCTAATGCTTTTGAGGGAGTTTGAATGTGATTTGCATATTTAACTAAACTTCTTTGTTCGTATAGTGTCAATTTTCTGTTATGCATAAGAAACAGCTCTTTCTGACATCTTAACAGCTCAGGTTCTGTTTGTTCAGTGTAGTTACTCATCAGCTCCTGGTCCAATAATTGTACTTTAGTTTCCAGATCCAGTTGTTCTTTATTTTGGAGTTTTTTATAATAAGTGGCTTTCTGAATAAATAATCCTCTTAACAAAGTTTTAGTTGTAGCCCATTCTATATCTAATGGATGTTCATTACGGGGTATATTGTATACTAATTGTTTAAGTATCTCCTTAACTTCCTGTACTATATCTTCTTTGGTTAATAGGTATGGGTTTAAGGACCAATTATATCCACCATGATTTTTAGTATTCAAAATATCGGTCTTTAAAGTTAAAGTTATTTTAGAATGGTCTGAGAGCTGTCTAGCTTGATTAGAAACCCTAGGGTCAAGTGAAATGAACACTTCTGGAATTAAAAAATCAATTCTTGACCACATTTTATGGCAGCTAGAATAGAAAGTAAAGTTTTCTGCCTTTGCTTGTATGTGTTTGTGTTTAAAAGGGTCATATAGTTTGAAATCCATTCTCAGTTCTTTCAACGCTACCATTGCCTGCTTATTAAAAGCAGTCAAGCTCCCAACTTATCAGTTTTAGAATCTTGGTAAGCATGCCAATCCCCCCCCATCACTATGTAACAGTTGTTATATGACTGTAGAATAGAGTAAATTGAAGCTATATAATGATGTTGGTTCACATTTGGGACATAAACACATAAAAGTACTATCGGCTTATCGAAACTTTCAGTTTTGAGAACCACCAAACACCATCTGCCTTCTTTATCTATTTTGTCCTCCAAAATTTCTCCTTGAAACTGATTCTTGATTATAATTGCCACCCCAGCACTATTCGTAGTCCCTTCCGCCTTTACAACCTTCCTAATCCATTTCTTGTCCTTCATTGTTTCCCACTGGTCATTAGTCAAATGTGTTTCTTGTAATAGAATAAAACCTGCTTTTGATTTAAAAAACAAATGCAGAAACAGCTTTTTTTTTTCATGTTCTGGAGTCCTTTAACATTCCAGGAATCTATTATCCACATTCTAAACTATGAATTGATGAATAATGGTATCTATTTTTGTTTTCCACCTTAAATTGACAAGTGTTGGTATTACGTGAATTTTTTGGAAGCAAAACAGCCATCCCATCCCTACCCAGTGCCTATCCACTATTCCTCCGGACCAGGATGAACATAGGTTTTTCACATTGGATAACATTCCCCAAGTAGCTAAACTACTAATTCTATTAACTAACAATAAAATAGCATGCAAAACCTACACCAACTATATCTCGTCTACAAAGTCTAACCCAGACATTCCCTACTAAACACCGCACTCAAGTAACTACAGCTCTGAACATTTCCCTAATATTCATGTAAACTAATTGTACCTGACATGTCAAATAATTCACTTTTAACAAACTTTAAATACAGCAATAATATGTTAGCATTATAATTACTTGTTCCAAAACCTTTTAACTAACAGTTCACCTAATAAGCACACAGTTATTATACATTTGTTTACAACAAGCCATTATTTAGGTCAGCTATTTATCTTCAAAACATTCCTACAATATTGCATTTAATTTTTATAGATCATTACAGTTAGACATCACCTATATTACACAACTACTACTACTGTTTGCTAATTATACTATATGTATATATATATATATATATTTTTTTTTTTTCTGTTCTCCCCTTTCCCCAAACTGAATACAGTTAAAAGATACTTATTTATTCACTTATTTACTCACTAAATAAAACACAGTAAGTTACAAAACAAGCCTGCAAAGGAGAGAAAAAAAAAAAAAGAGAAAAAAAATAACACAAAAAATAGACTGCATTACCTAGATTTACCACTAAGCCATAGACTCTTATACAGCAACAGCCAAACCATACATTTTTGTCCATACAAGACACCTTTTACCTCATTGATCGTTTCTCAGTCATTTTAGCACCAAAAAAGTCCCAAAAAGTTTCGTTTCGATTTACAGCAGCTCTTCTTGCTTCCCAGCAGTTGCAGCAGTCCAGGCAGTTCAATTTTCGAATTTTCACATGACGGGGAACCAATTCGCGAACGGACCTCTCAGCTGTACCACACTCAAAACGGTCCCCCTGCTTTCTTTACCTTGTTTCCTGCTTCCTCGTGGGTCAGGAGCACTCGTAGAAACCATAAAACTTCGTGGAATCTTCGTGTTTCAGCTAGGAAGACAAGATTAAAAGATAAAACGGAGAATTACCAGGCCTGCTGAAGAAAGAAGAACACACAAAGGATTTTGAAGCCTCAGATTCTCGTAAATGAAGTCTCCCATTCACTCTAATGCAGGAAAAAGCCAGGATGTACTGTTCAATTTTCAGATGGTGGCAGAGCCTTAAACAGCTTTAAAAAGGTAGGTCTGGCTTTTTTTTGTATTTACAGTGTATTTAATGCCATCAAGAGTAAAGATTAAACTGTTAGGATATTTCATTTGAAATCTAATGTTTTTGTCAATTAGAAACTTACAGTATGGAGCCAGCATTTGTCTAGACTGTCTTATTTGTGCTGGTAAATCCTGTGTTATAGAAACTTTATAACTTTGCCACATTATAGATCCTCCAGATTTTTTTATGGTTAGAAGTATTTTATTCACATCCTGGAAGTTTAATATTTTGACATACACAGGTCTTGTGTATTTGAAGCTTGGGAATTCCTGTAAGCTCTATGTGCTCTTTCTATGACAATTTGCTGAACATCCACAGAGTCCTTAAGTAATGTTTCAAATATTTGTATGATAGAAGTGTTCAGCTCATTATATTGGATTGATTCTGGGATCCCTCTGATGATTATGTTGTTACGCCTTGATCTTGCTTCCAGGTCCAGAATTTTGTTTTGCATCATTTGTATATCAGCCTCTTGTGATTCAGATCGTTTAGTGAGCAATGCTATATTGTCTTCATTTGCTGCTATTCTGGTTTCTGCTTTCTCCATTCTTGTTAGAATCCGATTACATGTCTCACTAAATGTTTGTGTTTGGGATGTTAGGTCTTGTAATGCATCTTGTATAGGCAACAATGCAGACTTAATTTCTTCCATCGTAACCTGTTGATCAGATTTCGCTGATGCCCCTGTTTTTGCAGTTTCTTGCTGTCTGAATGTTTTCTGTCTCTTAAATATGGATTCCTTCTCTGGAGACTGTAATGCTGACAGTTTAGTTTTAGTAGTTGTAGTGTCCATATTTTTATCTTCTTTTGACATTTTGAAATGCTGCAGATAGAGATGATTACCAAGTAAAAGTTTCAGTAATGTGGTAATTCATTCCTTTGTTTGTTGCTCTGTTCAGAATCAACCAAGCAATCAGTTTCAATCCTGTTATCACCAAGTATTTTTTTTCAATTTTTTTTCCTCGATAAGATCACTGACTTCTAGTAGATTATTAATTGCTGTCAATTAGTTGATTAACTCCAAATGTACATCCGCAGAGGTGATTTTTGTTTCTGGTCTTTGGAGAGCTGAAGTACTGCAGTGCTTATAGAATGGCGGCCATCTTTGTCTCCCCACTGCCCTATATTTCTATAGATGACACACCTGTTGTCATGACACATAACACACAGACTGATTACAGGTGTAGTGTGGTACTGTCTTCATCAAAGCAAAGGCTACTGTCCACCTGTTTCCCATGTTCCCTTATCACACCTTCACTGTTAGGTAGATCTCTACCTATGTGGTAGTTAATGGGTACAGTGTTTTGGAAAGGAGGAATGGCACTGCAGTATCAACACTTGTCTACAGTCCATGCCTTGGTCACCACACACCTGTTGCAGTTCATATGACCCCGTGTCACTCTCTCTCTCCCTCTCTCTCTATATCGCTATATATATCTATCTATCTATCTATCTATATATATATATATATATATATATATATATATATATATATTATATATATGCATATCTATACACATACATGTATACATCCATTGC
Organism: Protopterus annectens; assembly: GCF_019279795.1. Lineage (NCBI taxonomy): Eukaryota > Metazoa > Chordata > Ceratodontiformes > Protopteridae > Protopterus > Protopterus annectens. The sequence continues at coordinate 1,995,499,857 of NC_056735.1, forward strand.
TGTACACATGGATGTACATATAGGCACATGTACAGTACACCTTTCATGGTGGGGATATCACTTATGTGACAGTTGAGGGATGTACAGTTATGTGATTATATTGCACAGTGTTGTGCAGAATGCAGGTGGGTGTCCTCAGCCCATGTAGCATTAGCAGACCTCACTGACTGTAACACAGCAGATCTGACAAATCAGTCCCACAACATTTAACCACCACATGACATATATCAGCACTGCATGCTGTGTTCTAGGCCACAAACTACGACCTACATAGATATATGCACACATCAACCTTCAATGACAGATATCTGTCCACCCTTCACTAACAGTTGCAGTATGTCCCTTGCCCTATGCACATGTGTGGATACAGATAGATACATACTGCTGCCACACATGGATGATTTGCAGTGTGTAGATTACTCTTCAGAAACATCTACTACATGCCAACACATACATGTGAGTTACGTACCTTACCTTTGTATTTCCCTGCTCCGTGTGTTACGGTTTTGTAGGTTTTTATTTATTTATTTATTTTTTGGTTGTTTGTTTTGGGTTTTACCCCTCTATTTTGGTTTATGTCTCAGTTTCTCTCTCTGTTGTGTCTCTGTCTGTGTCTGTGTCCATGTCTCTCTCTCTCTCTCTCTATCTGTCTATCTCCCAGCACCTCCAATGATAGAATTACATGTGTGGACTGCAGGTACAGCCTGCTTTTCTAGGTATCTGCACTTGTGCATGTGACAGCCTCTGCACCAATTGCTGCCCACCATTCAGTAATTGCATGCAGCCTGCTGTGTAGTGATTGCATTACTCACTGTGATTTCAGCCCACTGCTATAAAATGCTAGGTTAGGTAGGCATAGCCCTTTCAGCTGTCCAAAGGTGGGGCCCATGCTTGTTTGCTCTGGACAGCATTGTGTCAGTCAGAAGGTTGGTATATGTCTCTTATCTGAAGCTATGGTTGTAGCCAGTTATTTGCATGTTGTACTCAAACCTGAATGTTGCTGCTTCCAGTACACACTTCTCAGTGTAGACATGTACTCACTCCTCCAAATGCTAACACAGGATACATGGGAGTATGTACTTTATTTCTGACTTACACAATTAACTGCCATGGTTATTGCACTGTACTCCTGTGGCCAGTATTTATCCTGGTCTGATATTGTGTGTGCTTGTAAGGTGCTACTGTAACATTATTCCCTGCTAGGATGGCTGGCTCTCCTTTCACAGTCATGTCATGCAATTACACAACAACTGCGGGTAAAGACCCACAGAACAGGATTTGTGTTATACCATTCCTAATTTCCATTTACATTCCCTCATTGTAATGCATGATATATTTATTTCAGAACCAAGTTAGCTGTATATCTGCTGTGGCTTAGTGGTAATTTATGCAGTCTATTTTGTCAATGGTCTGGGGTTCGAGACTGGCAGAGTTTTTTTCTTTTGCTGCTCAGCAGAACAAGGGCCCTACCATAGAGTGACTAAGGCACTTTTAAGCAGTTGTAAGCGGGTTTGTGCGGGTTTGCGCGATGCTTAGCTAAGCACACATATGCGCACTCTCGCTTAAACCCACTTACTACTGCTTAAAAGTGCTTACTCCCGCTAATCCCCACGCTAATTTCGTTTAAAGAAAACAAAATGGGGAGATAGGAAAGTGGTGAAAAAGGGAGCACAAAGAGGGACAGACAGTAGATAAACAAGCTCGGGATGTGCAGGACGGGTGTAGGGAAGGTCCATAGCTGTAAACCACCAACGACCAGCATAAAACGATAGTGAACACGCAGTAATGAAGAAATAATGATTATTTATTTATAATTCCTTCAAATCCAGACCGGTTTCGGCTATTCAGCCTTTATCAGTGAATACAATAACTTGAAGTAGGTATGTCCGGGGAGGTAGGTTGGGGAGGTAAACAGACAAGACAGTCAAGACGCATACAGGGGCAGTGTATGACACATGGGTGAACACAATCGATGGGGTCGGATGTTTGGAAATCGCAAGCCCATGAGCCCACAGATGGTAACAGTGGAACTGAGATCCCCACCCATGGGCAGTCACCACTGCACCTTCACAGCCCCGAGGGTGGCTGTGCTGGGGGCTGCGTAGGACGGGCAGGCTCACCCGTGAGATGCACCACTCTCGCCTCGAGCTGGCGTAGGGGATCAGCGACTGAACGCTGGATCTCCCTACGCACCACAACCAGGACCCTTCAAAGGGTGACAGGTGGCCCTTCTCCACCCATGCTTGCATGGGGGGGGCGAGTCCCATCCCCTGCAGCACTTCCACCCGAAGGTGGCACAGGACCAACGGAGGAGGGGACCCGGGCTGGGCACCAGACCTGCTGGTGCCAGGTGCACTCGCCAGCTGAGGAGGGACAGGTGGGTCACCTGGGACCGGCCTTTCCATACATTCTGCGATTAGGTGTGTTTAATTACAACATAAACAACAGCATTCCAGATTAGTTGTAACAGCATTAAATAATATTCCCATTAACCCGACACGCCAGGGTTCCAACAGTTGAACAGCAAGCATAACACATGCATATATTGAACCACAGTGGATATTCCAACAGTATGCAGGGATGTTTGGTTGCAACAGGCCACCATGACTGTGGTGTTTAAACAGGGCACATGCATCAACGTGAATGCAAATATTTATAGAACAATAGGACATATGTCCCAACAAATATTTAATATTACACATACCCATTGTGATGTGGAATTGCATGGTTTATGCACATACAGTAGGGTGTAGAAAAAACCTCGGTTAACATCTTATAATTACATTTTAGTCTACACTACATTCCTAGTGACTGCAGGTGTCTATCCCCTACATGTATTATTACACTTGCCACCATACATTAGGTTGTGTAATGGGTTTGGCTAGTTCAATATATGCCTGACCTATATCTGACATACTAACTGTCCAGGATGCAGATGTTACTGCTACATATTTCTTGATTGCATTTCTATTTCTTTATCTACATATCTGGGATGTTTTCATATGACATTTTCACTTCGATTTGTACATAACCCTGCATTTCTTGACACACACTCACATTTCTGGGGATAAACTAACATGCTACACATTTGCCAGATTTATTTATGCATGCCAGCCAGTAACTGTTGCGGACTGTATATATGCTGCACAGCTACTAGCACTTCCATCACCCACTTTATATGGGAGTGCACAACTCTGGGTTGCCAGCACTTTTTCAAAAAGTACTATTTGTATAATGCAAGGTACAACAATATTTCAAACTCTGTGACACAGACACACTCCGGGTTTTAGACCTTTATTAATGGCATTACACACTTTTCCACAAGCTCACTCCTTTATTTGTTTTAACGGTGCATATGGCAGACATGTTCAAGACATATTATACCTTTATTAACAGGTTAGAACACTCTTTTTTCAGGCCCCCTCACTTATTTTCTATGACAGTGCCTGCAGAGATAGTATTCCAGACATATGTTACCTTTCTTAATGGGTTACTACACTCTTTTTCTGCCTCTCTGATGTTTTTATCTGACAGTACATGCAGAGGACTTATTCAGGCAATTTTATGGCTGTATTATTGGACTACAACACTTTCTTTCATGCTCTCTCCCATATTTTATATAACAATACATGCAGAATAATCACTAACCTGCCTGGTGGTGCAGCCTTAGCAGCCTATCAGCATAGGCTTGCTGATTCGCAGCACAGTCACCTGCAGCTGTAAAGTAAATAAAGGGATATTGAGACATATCTATCCATTATACATACTCAATTATCAATTCTTACATACTGCATTCCATGGCTACATACTCAGTTGTGGTGCATTCTGCATCCCACGGGCCTTCTGTATCCATTGGTTCAGACGGTCCTGCTTCCATCTCTTCAGGCCTGCATGGTGGTGACAGACCTGCTCACCAGTCCAAGGAATGCCTGTGGCACTGGTGACATCATGAGTTAACCGGTTCCAAGCCTCTGCCTTGTACTCCATCCCTTGGAACTAGACCTGCAGGAGTCTGGATTCATGATGGTGGACAAGGAGCCAAACCATGTATTTCGACTCCTTGATGCCCCAACGTTGCCCTCGGAAGCGTGTTCCCTCTCCGACACCAGGCATTCTAACTGCAGATGTGAGCTACAATCAGTTATGGTGTGTATTTCCACCTATGGGGCTTAAATATGCCGCATTTTCCGCACTTTTTTGTGATTGGCCGTTTTTTTTAATTCTCGGCTGACAGGAGACCTGCTTAGTAATGGTTAAACTACCATTAGTAAGTATATGTCTGTTAACAGTGGCTGCTTCCCCTAAGTTGTCATGGCTTAGTGGTTCTGCACTTTGCTTGTGATGCACAGAGTCCTGGGTTCGAGCCTTGTCATTCATTTTATTTTCATACTGTCCAGACAGGCTAGGGGGTGTGGCTGCATTTAAGCAACTTTGCTTTCTGTTGCTCCTCAGTGCCCTATGGTGCCATGGTTGGCACGGCGCACACTTCCACACAAACACATTGCGCTGGTTAAAGTGCTATTTCACTATGGGCACCTCTATTGCGCTGGGTTAACCGTTATTAAACTATGGGCAACTCTATTGCGCTGGTGAAGCGCTGCTTAACTGCAGGCAATTATATATCAGGATTATTTAAAATATTTATTTTGCTCACTGATACATTGGCCATTTCACTGCATTTTACTATTTACATATATTTGTCTGGTATTATTTCATATACTGATTTAAAAATAAATACAAAGGGGAGTGGTGGGACTCGAACCGTGAATGCCTCTTTTTTGTGTGAACGCTCTAGCATTACGCTATTGCTATTTGGTGTGAGTTGCATAAACATTCTTTCTTATGCTCTTCCATGTCAGAATTGCTAACTCTAGCTAAGTAATGGGCACACACACGCGCAAATACGGGCAGCTATTTTGGGTATTTAAAAAAAATAAACATAACTTTTTACTTTTTATAACTGTGATGGGGGTTTACAATATCAGGGAGTGTGGTGTTGGGTGCAAGGACATTTCAGCGGACTCGCTCTTGTGTATTTGCTTTTACTTTTCAATCACTTTCAGGGCCATGGACATTTAGACTGCTCGGCAGTCAGACACGCCCCCTGCTTTCTTACACGGTCCGTGTATGAATTACGGTTGGGTCAGCGTGCCCTCATGCATATTCATGGCATGCTGATGTCATACCGTTCAACTGCAGCCTCCGAGTAAGACTTATTAAGTCTTACACAGAGAATTTGTGAATCCAGGGGTCTATCTTTATCTAACAAGTGAGTTTCTTGCAGGAATATAATGTGTACTCTATTTAGTTTTAGCTATCTCGTTATTGATGTCCTTTTGCTACCATTGTTTAATCCATTTACATTGATAAATAACAGATTAAAACTATCCATGCTGTGCATTTAAAAAAAATCTTTAAAAAGATAATATGCTACGTTTATCCACCATATTAATTTAATTATATATATAAGTCTCTAGTGCATTCCTCTAACTCTATCTTAACAGTCCACATTGTTTTGACTTCTTCCTTTCTACTAACTAAGCTACTAAAACTCATAAATAAAATCAAAGACAAGTCTACAACTATAACTGTGTATATTGCTGATAAAACACAACCTACCATGGATAGTGTTAGACTAAGGGTTTTCACTGTATTCTTAGTGATTTCACTATAGTGCATTAATGTAGAATAATAAGCCTGAAAATATAATTAGACCCGTGTTTTCATGTACACATTCAGTTTAATGGAGAGGCAATTCAGTAGAAAGGAGAAGATAATCTTGTTGGCTAAGCAAGAGATGTGCAGATGTAACATTTCTTAAGTGAAAGCTATGTGTTCTTACAATGGAATGCTAGATAAAGAATAGACAGTTAGGCACTGTAAGGCACATGCAAGACAAAGCTTGGAAAGCAAGGCTCAAGAGGCATTTGGTATTATTAGAAATTAGTTCAGACACAGTTAGTTGAGTCAGTAAGGTATTTTTTGGGCTGATATGTAAAAGGTCATTAAAGTGCAGACACTCAAGCCTGAGTACAGAAGTCAGGTCAAATATCAAAACTATTCAGGAAGAAAAGACTGTTTCAGTTGATATTATTCAGGAGAATCAGAATATACGTGCAGAAGATTTGGATATTTAGCAGCACTGTTACTCTTATCCAGCATTCCAGAATTTCTATACAGTGTTATTGTTTATCAACACTGTTATTGGAAGCAGTATTTATATATTGTTAACATCTAATAAAGCATTTTAACCAAACTATAATGTGTGCAGAATTCATTCTGAAAAGTACAAAAAGACTTGGCCCAAAAAAGTACAGACTGACACCTGTTCAGCACAAGTCTGGGTAATTAACAGATAAAAACTTTCATTTCAGTCTAATTTCAGTTGTTTCCAGTTAATTCCAGTAGACTACAGTCTTATCAATTCTTTCAGATACCCAAGTTCCAAGTTTGCCCATCATATAAACAAACTGCTGTACTATAGCTCTACCTTCCAACTCAAAAACATCATCAAAAAATTAGCTAAAAGGTACTGTGAATTACAAATAATTAATAAAATATCATATATGGGTCAAAATAATATAAAATAATAAGGGACTATTAATTTAGTTAGATATTTTTTCCATTTAAAACTATTTTCCTAATAGCTATTAAAAGTTTAATATTCCTCTTCCATTAATCACAGATATTAAATAATCCAACAAATAGTATATTATATACCCATTTATGTTAATAGTAGTATAAATTACCCATTAAGTATTCCTAAATTACTTGCTTATTCAAAATTATCTCTAAATAAATGAGTATAACAGAGTGTGACCTGAATAGATTAAGACATCTGTAAACTTGCAGATAACAGGTAATCTTATCATACTAGAAAAGGGAAATATATGCACCTATACATTTATTATGCTAAAAGCCATACATATTTTATAGATCAAGCAAACGCACCAAATTAATTTTTAAAATACAAAATTGTGAAGCACTCTAAACACAACAAATATTAAAATATTTTTCAATCCGATAGCTTATTAATTTACTTCATGAAAATATGTACATTGCTGAGGCTGAAGAGAATGTCTTGCTATTTCTATGGAGTCAAAAAATATCACAGTCTATATTGTATTCAAAATCCACAATGTGTTCAATTCAAATCCCATTCTCCCTTCCTGTATTCAAACACATTGAAAAATGTACTTTATTTTCTATTAAAATGGATGTACTGATACAGCAATAAAACACTAAAATGTCAGTGCTGACACATGAAATGAGACACCTCAGTTAGTCGTTGTGAATCCAATAAGATACAACATGTAAAAAGTTTAAAATTTCTCATGACCAAGCTTCAAATTTCAGCTTTCAGATTATTTTTAAATAGTTATATTATTTTATATGTAAATTATATGATATCTTATACATTAGCATCTCTGCCATATGCAGCAGCATGTAATAGACATTTTTCTGAAAAAGCAGTTTGATATTTAAATATATTTTTCTGTCTTTTTTTCCTAGTAGAATTATACCTTACTCTATATGTCTTGCATTTCGAAAATTTCCCATCAAAGCGCTATTTAATTATCAGCTGTCTAATAAAGATTATAGTATGTGTATGTATTTCTTAAATTACTGATACTGCTCTTTTATTAATTGTACATATTAAATATTTCATTCCTTGTATATGTGCGTATTATTCATGAGATGTTTACTCTTCTTATTAATTATAGTATTACAAGCAATCTTGACTACTTGTTTAATTTGCATATGTTTTAGTCATTGTGAACTGCTGCTGTGACCAAGCTTCCAATACCGACATTAGAATTTGACTACATGTGAAAATAACAACTCACAGCACACAGCAGCTGCTAATTTCCTTATTAAGTTTCTCATTCATCTTAGCTCTTTTAAGCTGTTCTGATCAGTAACAAACATCCAACTTTACTTCTTTCAATTAATATGTACAGTTAATATGTATAGTTACAGTTAATTAATTAATTAATTTATTTATTTATTATATTTGTTTACTGGATAATGTCTGTCTGGGCCAGAAACCCATTTTCAGTGGAGACCCAGGGGGAAATGCTCCTAACATACAGTAGAGAAAACTAACAGTAACAACAATATTAATATTAATAATGACGGATATGTAACAGTGTAAATTAAAAAGCAAACACATTGATTATGTTACATACAAGAAATACAGTTTGAAAACAGTGTGTTTGACCAATGATTACCTAGGATTTAATACCACACTACCTGCTGATCAGAGAAGTGTAAGTAAATGTTAGCCAAGTGGAAATAAACAGTAGCTATGGCAGTTGAGCTAGATAGGAGAAGGAGTAGGCATAGGAGATATAGATGGGGTTTGGGTAGACTTAGTCAGGAGTAAGTCAGGAACAGAGCCAATGATTTGCTAGATGATCTTTTAGGAGGTGTTTGAACTCATGAAAGTTAGGGTTTTTTGCTATGGGTTGAGGAAGAGTGTTCCAAAGCTTGGCAATTTTATAGGAGTAGAGGGAGGTGCCTTGAGTATTGTGGGGTTGGGTAACCTTTAACATTAGTTTCTTTGAGGACCTAAGTGATCTGTGATTTATATTAGGTTGGATTAGGTTAGTAAGTGTGGCGTAGTCATTGGGTTGGTGAATTATTGTCTGGGATATGGACAATTGATTGGGTGTTAAAAGGTTTGGGAGTTCTAACCAGTTGAGTTGGGAGAGTACTGAGCAGTGGCGGGTTCTGTATTGGTGGCCTGTAGCGAACCTGGCAATTTTGTTGTAGCAGGATTCCAGACTATATAGGTCTGTTTTACATAGGTTAGTAAATATTTGTGATTCGTAGAGGAGAATGGAAGGCAGTTGCGAGTGGTCAGTGGCTAGACTGTCACTTTTAGTAAGGTATGGTTTGACTATATATAAAGTTTCTAGTTTGATGGTTAGGACAACATGGATGTCAAACCTTAACTTATCATCTAGTGTGGCACCTACACGTTTGGTTTGGCTTGTGGATTCTATTTTGGCTCTGTTTGAAGAAGATATTGTTAGAGGGAACTGGCATGGTTTTGGGTTTTAACAGTAAAGCATAAGCTATTAACATGCAAAATGTAAGCAAGTTATCATTTCAGTAGAAAACATTATTATAGCATTTGACTTCACTTCTAAGAAGAGAAAAAAGGTGTTATTTTGAGTAGATTCCTCATATATATATATATATATATATATATATATATATATATATATATATATATATATATATATATATATATATATATTATTAGGACAACAAAAAATAAAGTTCTTTTCTTTTTTCACAGATTTCAGTGATGAACTTTGACCTAGCTTTTCTTCAGGACTGCTTAAGGCAGGAAGAGTTCATCATTTTGACAGAAATAGAACATTTGTTTGATCTCAAGCTTTCTCAAAGTTTAACTTGCTTCATAAATGACCTGTGAAAGGAATGTGTTACAAATGAAAAAAGAAAAGAAAATCACCAGTACTTTAACACTTCTAACTATCATATTACTTAGATCTGGCATTCAATTAACCCAGCAATGTACATACTAAGCAAAGTTGAACAAATACAATATAATTCTTAACTTATATTGTCTTAAAGTTACCAAGTCTATTGCTTATAATTTAATGACATTTTATACACTTATAAGTTTAGTTAAATGAAATATATTAAGTCTTCACTGTAAATATAGTAAACAGTGAAACTAAACTGTTGTTTTAATTATCATGAAAAAAAGATTTAGCTTAAAATCTAAATACCTACTTACATATGTTTTGAAACTTAAAGTCCAGTACAAACCTTTTACAGAAATGGTAAATTCATTGTCTCGGAAAATAAAAGTCCTGCAATCAGAGAATGAAAGAAACTTGTTTTAGGGCTTTTTAATTTTAGAAGCAGTTTTCCAGGAATTCAGCTCAATCTACCTCTTCAGGGATGTACTGTTCCACTCCATTAATGATTTTACTGCTGTTAACTAAAGTGCATTCTTGCTCTAGTGTGTTAAATATTTTGGTTTCTTCAGAAAGGAAAAATTTGATATTTGCAGGGAACACCAAAGTGGCTTTAATATTAATCACTGGTAAACAGGATTTTCTTTTACCCATTGTTTTACTGGAATAATCATTGTCAAATCTGACTATATGATCACCTATTTTAATAGGTGAGCTGGACCATGCTCTTTTAATATTTGACCTTTTCTAAGCTAGGCATGAACTTAACTGTAATTGAACATGGTGGTGAGTTTTCCTTCTTCAAAGGTGCTCTCAGGGATTACGTGCCCTTTCAATTCTGAAAGATAAAGCTTCACTAAATTTGATGATTTCTGTAGCCAGGTAGTAAAAAGTTTATTATATGCACGCATTTGAGGCACTCCTCAGTATGGAGAAAATTGATATATGTGCAGTAACAGAAACCTTGTTTAAGGCTCCAGAGAGCACCCCAGCACTACCAGGCTACAACTCATAACATACATTTCGGCCACAAAACCCAGACCAAAATACAAAAGGTGGGGGAGTATCCATATTCATCAAGGATACCCACACCTCCAGGTTAGTGGCACAGCACGATGCTTCATAGATCATCCACATGCAACTGACAACGGGCAAAACTGTTATTCAAATTATAGCTTGCGACAGATCACTCACCATGTCCCAGGATCCCCACTCCGCATTCCTGGAAATACTGGGAAACATAAAGGTCCTACCAAACACCCTGATATTGGGTGATTTAAATTACCAAAACATTAACTGGGAGAACTACTCAAGTACAAACTCCCTTGCCCAACATTTCCTAGAATTTATAAACTCAAATGTCCTGGATCAACTGGTCAACACCCCAACCAGAGGTGACAACATATTGGACCTGGTCGTCACCAACATGGGTGACTGGTGTTCCACACCGGACGTCAACCCCTCGTTGGTTAGATCTGACCATAAACTAATAACGCTGGATATGCACATTCTGCCACCACTCCCAGTTAAAGAAACCACCGTAAAAACCTTTTCAAAAGAAAACTTCAAGTTACTTAAGACCGAGGTGGGAAGTTTCAAAGCCCCCATGCTAAGGGATAACACTGTCCAAGCTGCAAAATTCTTTACTAATGCACTCTATGGGCATCTACATGAATGAATGACTCCTCCTGGCCCATCTCATTTGCTCACTCAAAAAAAAAAAAAAATCTGTATTTGTACTGTGTTTCTTAGGCATAAGAGGGTCTGTCGTCTGCACTCTTTGAGAGGAGAGGCTGGACTCTGCCCCTCCTGTGCTGTGAATTTCTGGTTAAAGGCTTATAGTGCCCTGAATTTGAACTGAGCCTGCATATTTGAACTGCTTCTTACTGAAATTGGTACAGCTGGTATTTGGGGTATTGCTAGACTAGAGCCTATCTGAATCTCTTTTACAGTGGCAATTTGTTGTTGTGTTGTTGTTGTTTCACAGCACTAATTCCTTCATAACCTACCAAAGCACTTCTGTGGCTCACTCTCTCATCTGCGGCCTTTACTGTACTACTGCAGACTGAGTACTTAGGCTCTGAGATTCCTACAATTTTACTTGCCACATAGAAGCCTAGTATGAACTTATGAACCTATGAACCTATGAATGGATCGTGCTATCCCAAACAAAACCAATACTCACTCCTCCAAGAAAAGGATACCAGTCTGGTGGACCCTTGCCATAAACAAGCTATAAAATAGAAGGAGGAAACTAGTACAGAAAAGAGTAAAATCCCAGGAAGGGAAGACATCCCTTATCAGTATCAGCAAGAAACTACATTCCCTCATAAAATCATCCAAGGCTAGCTTCGAATGAAAAATTGCCATGGACTCCAAAGATAACCACAAGACATTATTTAGCTATGTCAACAATCTAAGTGGCAATTCTCAGATCTGCTTGGAGTTCATAGGTTCATAGGTTCATAGGTAGGTACTAGGCTATCAGCCCTGGGGCCTTTACAAGCCCAGCCAAACAGGTACCCTGGCTTTTGCCACCCAAGAAAATTATTTTCCTGTGCCACTGTCGAGCAGAGCCACAGAGGTGATTACTGTGGTAAATTTCCTATTTCCCATCCAATCATCAATATTTTTCTTGAAGAGTGCTAATGATGAACTTTGTTTGATATAGATATGTAGTTTATTCCAGAGTATGGAAAGCCTCTGGGGCAGGAATCTATCCATGCGGCATGTTCTGTTTATTGTGGTGACATGGTTTAGGTCCCTAGAGCATGTAGCTTGGTGGGATTGGGATTTCTTTAAGTGGAGCATGTCCAACAGCTCTGGGTTTGACATATCTTTGTATGTTACGTAGAGATCACCTCTGATTAGGTGATATGTGATGGAGTAAAGCTGGAGTTTTTTGAGAAGGTCTACGTAGGGCATCTGTTTGAGGCCAGTAATCCTCTTTGTGAGTTATTTCTGCAGCATTTCCAGTTGTTGTAGATGTCTTGTGAGGTACATACCAAAAGGGGTGTTGTACTCTATAATGGGTCTAATGAGTGATGAGTAGAAGGGAACAATGACCTCTTTTTTTCTGGATATGAAACCTTTTGTGATGAGGTGTGACATGTAGAAGGATTTCCTGACTACTGTGGTGATGTGATTATCAAAGGAGAGACTACTGTCCACCTATGTCCCAAGGTCACACAATGGCACAAAATACACTGACCCGACCAATATAGACAACATCCTGGCAGACAGGTTAATTGCAAACTTCATCCCCCTCTCACCCCCAAAAGGGCCCATAACTATGCCAGAAGAATGAAGTGCCCCTGAAATCACAGATGCTCAGGTTAAAACAGCCCTCTCCAAAGCCAGCATCAATGAGTCCGGACGGTGTCCCAGGCTGCGTCCTACACAAGCTCAAAGATGAACTAACCCCTCACCTAAACACACTGTTTAAACTCAGCCTCTCCACAGGCTATGTGCCCACAGAGTGGTGCACAGCAACAGTTATTCTGCTCCACAAAGGTGGAGCCACAGTGGACCTCGGGAACTATCGCCCTATAAGCCTGACTAGCTTGGTCTGCAAAGCTATGGAGTGCATCATCATGGATCTCATTAACAGAGACATTGGGAACCTCCAAACACTGGACCCTACCCAGATCAGCTCTGTTAAGGGCAGATCATGCCTCCAAAACCTGGTGGACTTCTTTGAAACAGTTACAGGCTATAGATGAGGTAAAGGTTATCCACACAGCCTACCTAGACCTCGCAAAGGCCTTCAACACCATTCACCACTCAGGTATTTTAGACAAGCTCATCAGCCTGAACATAAACTCCTATGTCATAAGATGGGTTGCAAACTGGCACACGGACAGAACCCATATGGTAAGAGTTGTGGGAGCTACGTCAGACTCTAAACTGGTTACATGTGCTGTTCCCCAGGATCCCCTAGGACCCCTCCTGTTCGACATATACTAGTCAGAGGTATAGGCAAGCACAGGAGGACAATGGCTGACCAAGTTCACAGATGACTGCAAACTAGGGGCTATAATTGACTCTCCGGCTGACACAGACATCCTCCAAAAGGGTCTCAATGAGACAGATACCTGGTGTCAAAACCATAGACTCAAGCTAAATGCCAAAAAGTGCATAGTCATCCCCTTTGGAAAAAACAAAGTACCCACAAACTATCACATAGGTGGTAGCCCCTTAAATACGGAAGACGTAATAAGGGATCTGGGGACCCAAGCAGATAGTAAATTCTTCTTTGATAATCACATTGCCAAAATGGTTAGAAAATCCTTTTATGTGGCCCACCTAATCACAAAAGTGTTTGCATCCAGATTGAAAGAGGTCACTGGGTGCCTCTACGCATCACTCATCAGACCCATCATAGAGTACAATGCCCAATTTGGGATGTACCTTACAAGACACCTGCAACAACTGGAAAGACCACAGAAGTACCTCACCAAGAGGATCAAGTGCCTCAAGCAGATGCCCTATGCAGCTCGACTGAAGAATCTCCAGCTGTACTTTGTTGCATACCTCCTACTCAGAGATGATCTCTACCTGACAAACAAGACCATGTCCAACCCAGAATTGATGGACATGCCCCACCTAAAGAAAATCATATGCCCTCGAGCCACATGCTCCAGGGATCTAAATCTCACCACAACAAGAAATAGGACGTGCTGGAGGGATTGAATCCTGTCGCAGAGACTTCCCATGCTCTGGAACAAGATTCCAATCTACATTAGGCAGAGCTCCTCGCTAACCCTCTTCAAGAGAAACCTTGACAAATGGATGGGAAACAGAAATTTTACCCCAGGGATCACTTCAATGGGTCTGCTGGACAGAGGCACAGGGAACTAATCTAAGGGGACAGTGAAAGCCAACACATTCCAGCTAGGCTTATAAATGCCTTCGGTCAAATAGCCTAGTACCTACCTGTGAACCTATGAACCTATATTGTCTCCCTTATCCTTTCCAGGTATACCATAAATTCTCATGTTATTTCATCTCAGTCTACTTTCTGAATCATTGAGATTTTCTGTGAGACAGTTATTTTGTTTTAAAAGAAATTCAGTCTGAGACCCACCTTCAATTATTCTTCTTTCATGGTCATTTAAAGTTTCTTTCATATTGCTGATTAGTGTACTTTATTGTTTCATAAGCATTTCTAAATGTTCTATATTCTTTCTATTTTGAGTAATACAGCCTGCATACTATATATCTTTTCTAACACAAGAATCAAGAGTACCATTTCTTGAGTTGCTCATGTTGAGGTCTCCTCTCTCTTATTAACTATTTATTGACATTTAATTACTGGGAAAGTCCAACTGGGTAGAAGCACATTTTCAATGGTGGTCCAGGGAGTAAAGCTCAAAATTATTACAAAACATTTTAAGATCAATACTTTTACATTCTTCAAAAATGAAACAAAAACATCTGCAGTTTAAATAATTATAACAAATTAGACATAGTATAAAAACATTGGTTACAATTGAACAAGATATATGACAGTCATTTAATATTTGAGAAATCTAAGACAGTTATGGAGAAATTAATGGCAATTCAATCTAATACAAATAAGAATTGCAATATGAACTGGAGGGAATAGGCTTATGGTATATTCAGTGAGAAAGTCATGGAAGAGAATTAGATAGCAGTAAGGAAGTAAGTGAAGAAGGGAGATCAGGGAAGTATAAAGATTGAAAAGATAAATGTTCCCATTTAGGGATATAGTTTTTTCCTGGATTTGAGCCAGAACAGTACCAGATTCTAGTTAGAAAGTCTTTCAGAGGGATTTTGAAAGATAGGATGTAGGGTATAGACCTGATGGATACAGGTAAGCAATTCTAGGCCTTAGCAACCTTGTATGAGTACAGACAATGCCCTGCATATTTGCTAGGTTTGCAGACAAAAAGGAATGTTTGGTCACTGAATTGCAATGACCAACTGAGAACATAGTTGTGTATAATGGTTTTTAGTGCTGGACAGGCAGATGGATGCTGAATAATTTTATAGATGGTAAGAAATTGTATATATGTTAGTTGATGTGGCATTTCTAACCAATGTAGGTTTTTCAGTTCTATACAGTGGTAGGTTCTGAAAGGGGTATGTGCTGCAAATTTAGCAACTATATTATAGCTTTGTTCAAGTTTTAATTTTTGTGAAGCCTGGAGTTATTCAGGATGGGGGCACCATAAAGAAGAGAGGGGAGGAGATAAGTAATGACAAGTGCAGTTTTAGTTGTTAGTGAGAATTGTTTTGGCTCTGTAAAGCATCCCTAGTTTTTGATGAGTTTTTCTTATGTAATTTTGTATATGCAACTTGAATGTAAAATTATCATCCATTGTCAACCCTACTAGTTTACTATGGAAAGTGACTTCAAAGTTTGTATTATCAAAATAGAAGACTTTAAATTTTGTTTTATTCATGAGAGTGGGATTTGGGGAAAAAGTAGCAGCTTGGTGTTATTTGGGTTGTGAGTTACAGAGCCATGTTCCAGTGGATGTTAATGCTTCCTGGGTAATTTTTGGAGGTGTGCCATGTTGTCAGATGTGCTAATGAAAGTAGAATCATCTGCGGATTGTATTAGGGTGGGCTATTGTCTGGAAATATAGAGGGTGCTGCTGAAAATATTAAAGAGGAAGAAACCAACGACAGAGCCTTACAGTACACTGGTGGTTCCTGGGAGGTAAGGAGTGAGTGTGGAGTGCCATTTTACTAACTGAAACCTATTGGGCATGTAGGTATTGAACCAAAGAAAGGTAGGTTGAGAGAGATCTAGTGAGGACATTTGAAGTAAACTTTGCTGTGGCAAAAAGTGTTGAAGGCTTTAGACAAGTCTAGTAATAAAGAAAAGACTAGTTTGCCATTATCTCTTGCTTTATTGACAGTACCTATATAGGTTAGAAGGGCAGTGCTAGTACTGTGGGAAGGACAGAAGCCATGCTGTGTAGGGGATAAGAGTTCTTCCTGCAGAAGATAGTCTAGCAATTGCTTTTGCATATATTTTCAAGTATTTTGGTGAGGTGAGATAAGACTGCTATAGGTTTAAAGTTATTAAAGTCTGTTGAATTTCCTCCTTTGTGCAAAGGCTTTTTCCAGAAAGGGAATGTGGAATTCCTGGAATGACCTATTTATAAGGCTTGGGACAGGATAAGCTATGGTACTCACTGCCATTTTTAGGTACTTGCTTGGAAGGTCATCAGCTGAAAAAGAGCACAGTTTAAGTTTGTTTAAGAATAGTTTTATCTAGGATGTGATCACAGGTTTGGAGGTGAAATTGTATGTGGTGACATGCTGATATGTATCTGCAGGTCAGGGCTGGGATTAGATGTTGAGGAATCCTTAGTTAGAGATGCTATACTATCTATAAAGTATGAGTTGAACAGCACTGCAGTTTTGAGTAGTATGTTGTTGGGAGAGGGATTTAGGTTGAATTTTTGACCAGGATGTAAGACTTCTTTAATAGATGCCTAAATTTCTTTAGGGCTGTGTTTAGTATGATTCCGAACGTTATTATAGTATAGTTTTTTTGTCTTCGTTTAATTGCTTTATAGTACAATTGTGAAGCATTCTGAAGTTTTCAAGTTATTGTTTTATATTTTTGCCATGCTTTCTATCTAGACTGCATTAGCATTCTACTCTTTTTGGATAGTCAAATTGAATTATTTGTTTTCACTCTCTTCCTTCTAAAATGTGCAAAGCTATTTAAAATATTTAGAAAAGTTGTATTGAGATTAATTATGACATCATCTAAGGGGAGGATTTTTAGGAAGTTCCAACTAATAGATATTAGTATAATAATGAACATTTCTGCGTTAAACCTGGAAAGTTTATGCGTTGCTTTATAAATATGCTGTTTAACTGGATGTGTGAGATACCTAGTCAAATTGACTGGGAGATGATCATTGAGAGAATCTGACATTGTACCTGTGCTGCGATATTTGCTTATGTCTGATACTAGGATCCAGTCTAATAGAGAATTTCATGTCTTGCTATAATGTGTGAGGCCATTAATTAGTTGTGTGAAACTATATAAGTTCATGTTAAATGTAGGGGAGTTAGAGTTTATGTCCAACCAATTGACATTCACATCACCTAGTAATATTTTTTTTGTTGTGGAATTGTTATGGATATCTAATGTAGGATATCTTCCAGTATAGCTGTATTGTCACTAGGAGAGCTATGAAGGACATTAATATATATTTGTTTACAATAGTTTATTTTGAGGAAGGCAGTAAGAAGCTCTGCTGAACTGAATTTTACTGTTGGTTTTCTGTAAGGAAAAATGTGATAGGTATTGGAAAACCACCACCTTTCCTCTTTATACAGTCATTACAGATGATATTATAGCCAGGAGGTATAACTTCAGAGTCTTTAAGCTGGGTTTAAGCCAGGTTTCAGTTACAGTGAGAACATCAATCTTATGTTGAGTAATCCAGGCATGTTCTTCTGCAATTATTTCTTATGCTTCTAACATTTATTGCAGCAAAAATTAGATCACCATGGTTGGAGACTGGTTGTTATTGAGTTACAGAAGTGAGTGGGAGAGAATTATTTTTGTGTTCATTGTGATAGGTCAGGGCAAGATTAGGGTGTATATCTCCTAGAAGGATTTTAGTATATTGTGAAGTTATGCATACTTGTTTTTTAGAGAGGATTCTTGTACTTAATTTTTTTTTATTTTGAGTTGAAGTGCAATTAAAGAAGCCTATATCTGGAATAAAGATGAAAGTCAATATTAGACAGGTTTGGTGCAATGTGTGGAGAGCATAAAGAGCAGGTAAGGATAAGTGGTTGGCAGAGAGTTGTAGAGATGTTCTGATATATTATTGAGTCATGGTAGAATGAAAGATGGCACAATAAGAGGAGAAGAATAGAGGATGAGCTGTAGACTAGCATAATTAAGTACAGGAATCTATATTTTATAGATGTCAGATAGTGGGGAAGCAAAAATGAAGAAGGAAACAGGAAGTGTCAGGACAGTAGGAGAGTCAGTGATGGTACATTCTGAAAGCTGGAAGAGGAGAGGTAAGGAGAAAAGTATTTTCTACAAAAGATGAGAGGTATTTTGTCCTGGTATCTTCTCTGGATTATAAGGAATACAGGGATATTAAAGTATAGACCATAGTAATGCATTCAAAATAAGAAGAAGTTAGGGTTTGTTTTTGGGAAAAGAAAAAGATGCAATGTGGATCAGATAGGTACTATTAGGGTGGGAAAGCAGTATGGGAGGGAGAAAGATAGTTGGGAATGGGGCTAAAAATTAATAGAGATGGGGAAGTAGGATGCAAGAAACAGAAGTGTATGCACATAAGTAGTACGGTCATTGGGTAGGGTTTTGGAACCAAGCAGTTAAAATCCTAACATAAAAGTTATAGCTTTTGAACAACTTAAAGCTATAAATCTTTTATCTGACTGTTAGTGAATAGAATTAGCTAACAAGTATCTCCACATTTTAATTTTTTGATTATATTTTCTGTCAGAGAAAAGTTTTCAGTCACAAAGCTTTCACCAGTTGCTGGTCTCAGTTAACCATCTGGGTCACTCACCCAGAAATGCTTTCCTGTTATTTTTTTTTTTTCACTTCACTTATCATTCTCTTCTCTACCTCTCTGGTTTTCTGTCACTTCCTCCTCCAAGGTATAGATGCTTTTCCACTGGCTTTTCAGATGCTTAGGGCACAGTATGGCATGAAAATGAATCACACAGTTAACAGCTTTGTTTAATGCCATTTTCACAGTGTAAATGATATAAAATAATTTATTTTGCCCCCCCCCCGTATACTTATAATGCACTTGTCCTATAAATAAAGCTGACAAAGACAAACTAGAGTTCATACAGGATACAAGACTAAAAAAGTTAGCAATGACATGTCTGCAATCAACCTACCATTACAGCAAATCCACATAATGTGTGTGATCTTTGGAAAGAAAGTAGATAAGAAAGAACATATGACATTGATGCACTTTAACTCTGGATCACCCACATCTAACATTGGAGTACAAGAAGGTTCTGAAATCTGTACTGGAAAACATGGTTTCATACATAGTTCTATAACCTAAACCACTGATTTTAGTCTGAAAATTTTGATTGGGACTACTACCAAACTATGCTTAAAAGTTTCATATATATATATATATATATATATATATATATATATATATATATACATATATATAGATAGATAGATAGATACTCTTGAGAGAAGCAGTAGGGAGAATGAATTATCTTTGTAGAGGCTATGAATGAAGATATGTAGTAAGAGTGCATAAAAGGGGCATAAATAAAAGAGGAAAAATAAAAATTGTAATTTCTTTTTATTTTTTTTTTTATTCATTTTACTTATTTGTTGTTAATTAAATGGGGTGGAACAGTGGTCCAAAAGACATCTTTCAGGCTCAGTTTCGGGTGAAAACATATAACAAAGCTGAAAATACAGAAAATGCAGCATCAGTCAATAAGTATTTATGATATTAAAAAACCTAACCTAAGAGCAAAATGAAGAAAACTACATTGGCTAAAATGAAATCAAAAGATTTATTTCCCCTAATATACCTTGCATACAATAGATAAGCAAGGTAAAAAGATCAGTAATGCATTCCACATGACTCTAGGAATTCATAAAGGTTACTGTAATGTGTAAATCTTGTGTAGACACTGTGGTAATCTTTTTGAATTGAGGGACAGCCATAACATGGTGTGGCATGGTGCTGTAGCATGAAAATGTGTGTAGGGCTGGTTGTGAGGCCATGCTGGAGGCTTATGAGGCAGTCCAGGGAGAGGCATATAGTGATTAGTAATGCGCTTTCTCTCTTTCTCTCTTGCTCTCTTCCAGAATTCCCACCAGGGAGGCATCTACACACTGAGGGATTCAAGAAATAGCTCAAACATGTAGATCAGCATGGTCAGCCCCACCATGTCATGGTAGTGAACACAGACAAAAGGTCATGTTCTTCTACCTGTAGGTAAAGTAGTACAAGGATTAGGGGTTAGGATAAACACTGGACACCAAGAATAAAACACTTCTGCCATACTGACACCAATAGCAGTATAGGGATTGGTGGATGAGGGAAAAGCTAGCCACCATGGACAATATACTTGTGTCATTACAACAACATTAACAGGATGGGACAGAGGGTGGGGAAAACACTAGCCACCTGGGAATATTACAAACACATGTAACTAGTGGTACTTAAACTTAGAGAAAGGTATGGAGACTGTGGTATGTGTGTGTGAGTGTGTATGTGTGTGTGGGTTCACATGTTTGGATGCATACTTGTCTGTGAGAGTAACTGATAGTGGATGTCAATACCTACACTCTGTTGTCACAGCAATGTGTGGATCAGCAAGGATCTGTATGTCATGATAGTAACCTGTAATTCAACGACATGCAAATTAGTTAATAATGAATTCTTTCCATATAATGGATAACATGTCTGAAACACACAATACCATGTCTTGAGGGCAGGGCCTTTTTAGCACAATCTGTATGGCTTGCTCTAAGCCCTTTCATTAATCCGTGGGAATGTGTTATAGTAGCAGTTATATTAGTTATATATTTAGCATTTATATGTGTGTGTGTGTGTGTGTGTGTGTGTGTGTGTGTGTGTGTGTGTGTGTATATGTGTGGTGTATATATTTAAATTTCTCTCCCTCTTTTTCTATCTATATATATGTATACAAAGATATATATATATATATATATATATATATATATATATATATATATATGTAGATATATATATATATGTGTGTGTGTGTGTGTGTATGTGTGTGTGTGCATGTGCGTGTGTGTGTATACACAAAGATATATATATATATATATATATATATATATATATATATATATAGATTAGAGAGATATAGATATATAGACATATATCTATCTATATATATATATATATATATATATATATATATATATATATATATATATATATTTACATATATAAAATGCACAAATGTCAACATCAGTAATGGAAACCATAGAAAGTCAGCAATGCAAACATCAATGGTACAGCACACGAGTGAAGAAAATCCTGTTTGCATGCAAAGTAATAGATACAAAAAATACAATAACATAATTTTTGCATGGTGTAAGTCCTGCTTTCAATCCCATGTGGGGGGACTTCACCGTCCCTATACCCCTTGCTAATTATATATACTATCACTGACATAACACCAGCAGTATAGCTAGGACAGGGCAAGAGGGGCAATAGCTCCAGGTGAAAAATGTTGGGGGGGGGGACCATGATCAGCTAACCCCAAGCACTCTTTAATATAATACCAGCTTTTAAATCTGGTATTGGATTTGCAGTCAAACCTGACCACTGTACTGCTCTGTATGTGGTCTAGTGGCAACTACCAATCAGTCTGCTATAGTTTAGAATTTAAAAAAAAATAATTTTTTAACTAAACTCTAGTGCTCCTTGCAGGCACAATATAAACTTTACCAGCTGTTTATTACATTTGTAGCAAATAGTTTGCTATACTTTAAAAAAAAAAAAAAATATATATATATATATATATATATATATATATATATATATATATTTTTTTTGTTTTGTTTTTTAACTAAAACATGAGCAATGAAGTGTTTCCTGCAGGTAGGTAGTAAGTATAGCAATTGTTTGCTACAGTTGAAGAAACCGTTTGCTACAGTTTTTTTTTTTGTTGGATAAAATATGTTAAAGGAGAGCTGTGGTCAGGGCACAGAAATGGGCCTGAATGGCTGGGGCTGGAGAGAGGGTGTTTGTGTCATGCATCTGGACACCTGTTTTGTGTGCCAGTACAAAGAACTCCTCTATTTCTTTTTTCTTTTTGTGCTGGGGGAGGTGTATAGAAAATAACTGTAATAAGCTGATCACTTATGGCTTTTTAGACATTTTGACAGTTGGGATTCTTGACTAAAGTCACCACTCCCATATATGCATATGTATGTGAATCTACCTGTCTATACACACACACACACACACACACACACACACACACACACACATATATATATATATATATAGATATATATATATATATATATATATATATATATATATATATATGTGTGTATAAATAAATCTCTCTGTATGTATGTGTGTGTGTGTGTGTGTGTGTGTGTATGCATGCACATTTGTATGATGCACAATTTATCTAAACTGTTTTTATCTAAATCACAATTAATTGGCAGCATATTTGTATGATAATATTTGGCCTAAACATAACTCATATGAAAAAAAGGACATGAACAACATATTCAGCAACATGGAAAGCTGTTGAATTCTCTATGTAGAATTCCATCTTTACAGATTTATCTGTAAAATACCATGCACAGATCTCCTTGGTTAGCATCCTTTTAGTAGTCTTATATCTGTACAAGGTTATAGGCAAAGCTCTCTCTGTTGAATTGCATGGTTAGTGCTGTGTGCAGCATTCTCTGCTTAGAAGGTTCTACAATTGAGTGGCAAGTGCTAAAATCCTGAGCAGCAGAAACTCTGAACAACAATGCCTGAAACATTTAAGAGTGAAAAAGTTAACCTCAACTGTTTTGTTTTTGTTAGATATAAAGCCCCCTGTATCTCCCAATGTGGGGAGCAGAACCTCAAACTTATATTTACCAACTCCATCGTCACACCAACACTTAAGATAATGATGTGGGGATAATGACCCAAAATCAGACAATTGTTAAATATTACTTGAATTCACTTAAAAATTAGCAGAACAACTTGTTTTGCATCACCATGCATTAATGTGTGGCACTACTGACTGTTCATAATCTTCAGTAATTTACTCCAAAAATCAAAAATATTGTAAGAATCATGGCAAAAAATAATGAAATATAATAAAGCTTATTCTGCAAAATCAAAGAGAGTTGAGAGCTCTGGGTAGCTGGTAGTAAATGAATGCATTCAAATGGAGAAACAGTCGGCAAAAAGAAGGAAGACGGTATGAGAGGAAACCAAAATGCAGATAGAATGAGGAAGAAAATCAGTGTGACACAACCGAGGAAGTAAGCATGAGGAAGGAAATCAGTATGACACAGCCGAGGAAGTAAGCAGTGCCAAGTGATGATTGTAAGACTGAATATGAATTGATCATGCATTCACCAAAACTACAGGGAATAGCAAGATAGAAGTTAGTAGGGAGGGACACTCAGCCAGATGGAAGAAACAGAGTGCAAAATGAAATATATAGTAATACATTGTTACCTGGTTTTCATTTTTTAAACTTTTTCTTACCATGTTTAGCACTTTTTGTTTCAAACATTTAATTTTCTCTATCTGACAGCCATAGGAGTACAAAACTATTTAATAAAAGAGCTTCCTAAATCAGATAAGTTGTATTTTTCTTTCATTTTAAACTAGGTGAACTCTAGGCACAGATCTCTTTTTAGCAGGAACCATGGAGCACTGTTTTTTCTTGTTCTACACACTCATGTCTCCTTCAAAACCCTTTCTTCCTTCCTTCTGTTAATATCTGATGGATTTTACTGGAATAATTTAATTGGCAAGTACCTAGTTCACATCTGAAATATAAGATGACTGTATATATCCTAACTAGGCTATGTATTCTTACTCCCTATATTTCTCCTTCTAAGGTATCAAAAAATTCTGTTTCTAGTAAAATTTTTACTGCTGCCTCTCATCCACATTCTTTCTCATCCACATTCTTTCCAAAAGTCCTAATAATCAATCGCTACATGTGATGCACCAAAGTGGATTTAAAGGCAACTATTAATAAACCCTCCTCCTTACCTTTGAAACCCCTTAACATTTTATTACTCAAAATGCTTTATTTCTAAAAACAGTACAGCACTCATGAGCAGCCATAAAAAACTTTTATGCATCAGAAAGTAATCTAAATTATTTCTCAGCTGCATGGTAATTTTACCCAAACATTTGAATCCGCCTAATAGGCAAGAATTCTAGCAAACATGACTCTTACTTCTTTTGTCACAAAAGTGTTATATTATCATTAAAATAAACATACTATGCACTTTTATCTCACATGCCTGATACATGCAGATCAGCTTTGTTAGCCAGCATGCTAGTTGTTCATAAAGCTTCATAATTAGTTTTGAATAAGTGTTTAGCAAATAAGTACCCTTTTGTGAATTTATTCAAATGTTTGTCCTTTGTGGGTTAAAAAAAAAAAAAACATAAAAATATAATAAACTCCCATGTGTAAAATAAATCACACATTTTCCAGACCAGAAACTTCATTAAAGGCAAAATAAAACTATAACTTTCCTAAGACAAATAATATTATCCAGGGACTTTCTCAATAGCCACAGCCTTAATAAGCATTCTTTACCTCTCACAGCAGGACCATTGTTGCATCCAAGCCTGTGTTACATACTTAGTCATGACAATCACACACTCTAAAAATGTTTGACATGTAAACCCTATAACATGATCACTATATCAATATACTAATGAACTCTTCAGACACATTTCTTACAACTCACACTGGCTATGTCTTGCTTACATTTTCTAACATAATGGAAGTGACACAAAATTTCGTCCTACCTCCCACTCAATGCATTTTTCATATGCTTGATGATAAAAAAAAAATCTCTCCAGCAATTGCATGCCATCTGTTAACCTACCTCAGTTTTGCTCACTACATATCATTTCCCTTTTTAGTTACACCACCAATTTAACATTGTGTATATCTGTTACAAACAATATTCATTTTAGTCAGCCATTCATTTATTTCAATATTATTTAAAAATGGTGAGTCCTTCCATTCTGCATGTTGCAGGCTATTTAGTTCTTTAACAATTTGCTTTTTTCTGAACAAGAACCAATCTATACAATTTTCAATAAAGAATCTCAACAAAGAGAGAACTTAAATTTAGTGATCCCTTTTATGCAAACATTTTTTTCATCCTACAGCAAATCTGACACAGGTTGCTTTATTATCAGTTTTGTGAACCTATTCAGAAACTGTTTATAATCATTTCACAATATATTTTTCTACTGGGAGATAGCATATTAATCATTTCTAGAATTTTAATTCATAATTGAAGATCAGTTTTTGATATAATTCAATTCAGCTAAATGGTTGTGCCCTTCACAGTATTTGTTTTGAGAGAAGCAAGAAAGAGTACATAGTTGTATAACTTTCTATATGACTTTGGTTCCATTCAGTACCATATAAACAAATTAGTCACACTAAGAATCTGTTTTGCAATTAGAAACAACAGTTAGATTTCTATGACCACTCAGATAACAAACCGTCAATATCATACATTTCACTACCTTAATATCTTTTAGAAACCCAAAACACCTATCCTCCCAAACTACTCCAATAATTATATACCTTCATGAAGCCTTACCTAATGATTTACTTGTTTCATACTTAAGCTGATATCTTTCAAAAGGAATGAAAATGTGTAAAGTTTCATCTTAATAAAAAATTCTAAACATACCTACTCTACTCGTACAAGCCATTTAGGTTCTTATTGCCTGAAGACAAATTGCCAAATTATATTTTTTATCATAATTTGTATCCATAATGTATAGGCATTGCAAAAACACTGTTTTTGCCAGATGTCTGTATTCTGTTTAGGGGAGATTCTACTTTCCTCATTGTTGTAAGAACAAATAATTATTCCATATAAGTTAGTGAGGTATGAGTTGTTTGACTCCCACCCCCCACCCCCCACTCCCCACAGTGCCTAGGGTGTAAATGGGTTCGGTCCCTTGAAAAAAAATGCTTCTTTTATTTTGTGAAGATGAGTATAAAGTATTTTATATTCCTAATCAGTTATAAATTTGCAATGTTTTCAAATGGCTATGAACTTATCATTTCTAGGGGATTCCATAAACATTCCCATATTCTTATAACAGATTTATTTATAGGCATATTTTCATTTATTTTATTTTATTCAGTTTTGGGCCTACATTTGCTATCCCATTTGCATTTATGTTACAGAAGCATTTACTGCAATGCTTCCACTGTCATTTTCTGACAATCATCTTTAATTTTCAGCAGTTTCTTACAACTCAGATGCAAGCATTCATTAACAAATGCTCTTCACCTTTTAGAACAGATAGTTCAGAAATAAAAGTATCATTCACTAATGTTTCTTGTGGCATGACTATCTTTGCATCCTCTTTTCACTTGGAATGAACATTATCGACCTCTTCGTTATAAGAAGAGTTTGACTCAGTTCTGCCTCAGTACGCCAATTAAATTCACCTGTTGCACAATGAATGACCTCTCATCTTTATATGGTATATACATTACACAACACTTTCTCAAACCAGTCCTTATCCATTCTATCCATCCTCTACCCCTTTTTTCCCATATGAGGTTGAGGTGTCACTTCAGCTATTGCAATCATCTTGAGCCAAGGTTTACACCACTTGGTGGCTAGCCCTTCTGCAGTAGTTCATCCTCACCACTTACTTGCATACACACTCAAAACTACAGGCAATTTAGAGTGTCCAGGCCACCTACTACATGTCTTTGGAATGTGGGAGGAAACCAGAGCACCCAGAGAAAACCTACACTGCAGGGAGGACATCCAGACTCCACACAGAAAGCATCCCAGCTGTGAACTGAACCAGAAAAACTGTTGCTATGAGGCAGCAACACTAACCTCTGCACCACCGCGGCCACCCTTAATTCAGTAAATAAACTTCTGTAGAACCACTTTTGACATGCACCTGTTTTCCCTAAGAAAGACAAGGCTTATGCTGGGTAATTTAACAAAAAGACCCCTTTTTAACAAACAACAACAAAAATGTTAAGTAAATACTTCACTGTAAATATCCTTCATTTCACTTTTACTTTCACTGTTCTTCTTTCACTCCATATTATTTCCATGACAAATTAAGCTCTGGTTCTTCCACAATGTCACATAAAAACTATAATAAAATATTAATACCAGCATCTAATGCATATGCTGATCAAGGAAGAAAAGTAACTTTTTTTTAAGTTAATTTACAGGGTGAACTTTAGACCATCTCTTCAAGATCTATTCTGCATGTGAATCTTATCAGGTGAAGAATGGATTTATCCTAAAGCCAATTTCAAATGCATGTCTCATGTCCTTCTGATACATAGGACATGGGAAGTAAGCATAAACATTGACTTTTATGTGTACTCTTTTTAGCTACAAATAAAATACATTCAGTCGAAGTCTCAATTAAGAAACAAAGTTTTTATATGTAGGTTGGTAGGACTATAACCTTCATGCTTAGAAAAGCTATTATACCGATAAATGAAGAAAATAAAATTTATCTAAGGCAGCTAGAAAATGCAATGGAGAGGTATGTGATATGAGAGATTGTTGCAAATTACCCAGTCAACATATCCTACATAACTCGATAAACTACATATATTCTTTTTTCAACATGTATGACATTCTCTAATCTTTTTAGGGCTATACTTGGTGTACCCTTTCTCCTGCCTTACATAATATTGCCTCTAAGTTGTTATTAGCCTTTTTTGACATTCTTTCATTTTCCTTTTGGATATCACTATTTGTTGAAAAAAATGTTAATATTTTTACTGCAATGATTACCTTGAAAAATATAACTATTTATGCCAGTCCATCTTTTTAATTAGTGAAATAATGCAACCTCTATTTCTTACACAGATGCTGCATTAATATTTTTTTCTAAAAGTATTTCTTCTAAATGTTTGCCAGCCATTAGCTTCCCACCTCATCACAATAAATGGAAAGGTTATTGTACAGACAGCCATTGGGATTTTAGATAGTTCTGACTCCTCCATTCGCTCTCTGGCATCCTGGATGAATGAATCCCCACAACATTGGCACATTGACGTACTCATCTACATGCATGTTCATACTATTGTACAACACTGGAATGTGATGTATGTCTTTGAAGAAATGTGATATGAATGTCTGTACAGTTTATTGTTTTACTTTATTAATTAATTTATTTTTATTGCTACAGTCTACACCATTCCATACCCCAGCCATGTGTTTCTGCTTTAACTGATGGGTGCAATTGTTCATATTTTGTATTGCATATATTGTTGCTTGATTATTAATGCATTTGTTTATTTATTGAGTGAGTGAGAGATTGTTTTATTTTGTTGTTGTTGTTGTTGTTGGTTTTGCTTAATGGGGTACTGTACTGAATAATATTTACAAATTTCAGACTCAGTCTAGGTGGAGTACAAAACATATCACAAACACAAACGGCAACAATGTAAGCAATATCAGAGTAGTTTGATTAGTCACACAGAAAAACTCTGTGTACATTATAGTAAACAAGCAATAATGTACATTTGTTTCATTATTTTCTAAAATGGGTCAAATTTATTAATTCTATGAGAGGATAAGATAAATGGAAAGGGGGGATATATAGTATGTTAGTTTATATGTCCTGTGTGGAAGCAGGAGCAGGAGCATTTGGCTTGGATGAAGAGGTGTTTTTTGATTGTTTTCTGAATTTGGATTGAAGATTGATTTCCTTTAGGTCAATGGGTTGAGGTTGCAAACTGAGAAGAGAATGCATATGCAGTGCTGTGAAGTTTGGTTCTAGAGTAATGACAGTAGGTGAGGCTTGTAAGTAGTACTGCAAACTATATGAGAAGGATGTTTCAAGATGTTTGGCTGCAAGGGGATTAAACATCTGGAGCTGGAGTAGTTTGTAGAGATGGGATCCTTACAAGGCTTCAACAAACTTAACTATAGACTAAAACAGTCCAGCATACTGATCGTTATTGTACTTTCATTTCTACACTTCCTTTACTTTAATGAACATCACTTAATATAACATTGAACATCACTAAATGTAATACTGAATATTGCTTATATAGCACTGAACATCGCAATATAATATTGAACATTACTTAATGTAATACTGAACATCACTAAATATAACATTGAAAGTCATTTGGTACTGAACGTCACTTTATATGATATTGAACATCACTTAATGTAATACTGAACATCACTTAATATAATACTGAACATCACTTAACATAATACTGAACATCACTTAATGTGATATGAACATTACTTAATATAATAATGAACATCCCCTAATATGATATATCATTCTTCATAACCAGTGTTTTACTCATACTGCCCTTATAGATGCAAACTTCATGTCAGTCTAACTTTTATGTTGTACTGCTTAATATGATTTGCAAAGTGAAAACCCTCCGTGATCCAATTCCTTGATTACTCAGTTTTGGGATGAGTGAGTTTATTACTGTTATAGGTCAACTAAGTACATTCACTATATGTGAATGCTTCATTACTGATATGCCATTGAAGTATTTATTGTACCATTAGATGACGTGCTCAGAGTCATAAACTTTGTAAGAATATGTGAACTGGATGAAAGCTATAAAACACAATGACACATTAGCAATTTATAAACCTCTTCCTCTCAACTAAACTGCTGTTCCTTGTGAAGCAATTATATAATTTCACTACTGCTGTCTTTTTCTGCCAACAGCTTATTTTCCTGTTCAAATATCCTGATGGGTATATATATATATATATATATATATATATATATATATATATATATATATATATATATATATATATATATATATATATATATATATATATATATATATATATATATATATTGAACCTCCAATCATTAAGGACCAGAGGATTGAAGTTCTGCAATATCAAACTAAAAAAAAAATAAATAAATAAAACATGAAAACTTCTTATCTCACATTTTTGCAGGGTTGCAGGCACCCCTGCTACTAAAATATACCAACAGTGAGATTGCACTACAGTTAAGAGAATGGCACAGAATGGGAAATGTACCATTCTCTTCACTGTAGTGCAAACGCAGAGTCGGTATATTTAAGAAGCAGGGCGTATGGGGGTGCAGGGGGGCTTCATCCCGTGCAAAAACTTACAAGCAGAGTTTTTCTCTTTTTTTAATTTAGTCTACTTTCATATTTGATGTTGTAAACATCAATCATCTCATCCTCAGTGATGTGTGGTTTGCATACCTCTTGGCTTGGAAAAATCAAAAATCTGGACAAAGGCCCATGAAAAGTAGGTACAACTGGCCAAAAATTTGAATGTTGATTGACATAAAATTTACATACATAATTATGTACCCCCACCCACCCCAGTGGAATTTTGGGACACCAACATTCGTCACTGCTAAACAGAAGAAATAATAATATTCATGCTGTGAGCCTGTAAGCAATAACAATTTGTATAGATACAATGAAAGTCTGGTTCTTCTCTTTTATGAGGACATCAGTGGAGAGGACATACTAGGTATTTTGTGTGCACCCTCACAGCAAGCCTGAAGAAGTCTTATATCCCATATACCTTACTTGTGTGTAAACCAGTTTAGCTATGCATCATGACTTCTCTGTGAACATGCCAATCATATATTTTCTAGCTGAACAAAATGTAAATATTTCTCAGGGACTGTAATTCCTACAAGAAAAAAATGAAGATAGACAATATAACAGCTGTAAAAGAAAGTTTACAGACCACACACACACACACACACACACACACACACACACACACACACACACACACACACACACACACACACACACACACACAAAGAGGCCCAATAAGGAAAACTACTTACAAAATGCAGTGAGTCAGATCACACAGTTAAAAATGGATACAGTATTAGTCCCAGAAATATGCATGTTTTCAAGGTTTTAATGTTGTAGGTTCTTAACTAGGCTATTCTAATGAACGTTGTCTATGACCCATAAAAACACAAAAAGATGTGTTAAAACATTCTTAAGGGGGTGCATTTCCAGCCCCCTGGAACTGGCTGACTGGGAGATTAATTTTCTTTTAAATTAAAAAAAAAACTTTTTTTTTAAGGGCGTTCTTCTTTAAGAATGCCATTCGCATCCAGTTGCATAGACAGTTCTGCATCTGTGTGACCGATGGTTTATGTCTTCATCTTTCGCTCCAGTGCAGAATTTGAATTCCAGAAGACGTTTGGGCTGAGGATGAAGGTACAAGTGAGAGATAGGTATGTGCATGTGTGTGTTTAAGTGTTTAAGAGTTTCAGAGGTGTGTGTGTGTGTGTGTGTGTGTGTGTGTGTGTGTGTGTGTGTGTGTGTGTGTGTGTGTGTGTGTGTGTGTGTGTGTGTGTGTGCGTGTGTGTGATGTGTATGAGTAATAGGTATGGGTGTGTGGATGTAAGAAGTATGTAGGTAGGGGTGCATATGTATGTCTGTATGTAAGAAGTAGGTAAGTAAAAATAGGTATGTGTGTGTGTGTGTGTGTGTGTGTGTGTGTGTGTGTGTGCGTGTGTGTGTGTGTGTATTAAAGGGCAGACATTTTATTTGTAGCTAAATGGAAAAATTGCTGGAAACTTTACTCGTTGTTTTTTGATAATGGTGTGAGAATAGTGAAATATGTAATTCAAGACATTGATAGCACATACAATGAGGTGGATGTGGGGTGTTCTACTTGGAAAGCAGTATAGGAGACAGGATAGAGCCTTATGGAGCCCCTTTAGTCAGTGTGGCAGTTGCAGAAGTTGCAGCATATATCTAACTACAAAAACTCTTGCCAGTTAAAAAATGCCTCTGAATCAGACTGGACATGAAATACGTGAGAGAAACAAAACTGTGAGATTGAACAGGTCAAAGCCTTTTCTTAGGTTGATGAACACTGACTAGTTAAAATTATCTTTATCTATTTTGAGAAAGGTGTTGTTAGATATTATTAGAGAGTATATAAAAGGTGGTCATTGTGGTCTGAAACAGCTTTTCAAAGACTTTCCATTAAATGAATAGTATGCATATGGTCCTGAAATCAATTGATGAGCTTCCTTTAACAGTTTTGATAAGTTTTATAGCTATTTGTTTCCATGATGCTGGTATAATGTTTTTGGTTAGGAACAGATAGAAAAGGCATTGGACAGGTGTAAAATGTGATCTTTACAAATTATAATAATTATGGATATATGCTGTTTATACCTTTATGGCAATGGCTGGTGTTTGTTCAGTAAGATTTGCAATTATTTTTTTTTCACACTCTTGATATATATAGAAGGAAAGAAGTCCAAAGTATTGATGCTGGAAACTGATCATCATGGTTATTATTTGTATTAGAGGTGTGCATGCATGAATGTAAGAAGTAGGTAGATAAAGGTAGATTTGTGTGTGTGTGTGTGTGTGTGTGTGTGTGTGTGTGTGTGTGTGTGTGTGTGTGTGTGTGTGTGTGTGTGTGTGTCTTTGCAAGAGAGAGGTAGATGTGTGTGTGTGTGTGTGTGTGTGTGTGTGTGTGTGTGTGTGTGTGTGTGTGTGTGTGTGTGTGTGTGTGTGTGCGTGTCTCTGTTTTTGTAAGAGGGAGGTAGGAGGTTGTGTGTGGGGGTGGGGGTCATACCTCACAATTATCCAGATACTTGCCTCATATTTTCAGTTCGTTTCTCATAAAATTGTGTTTTTTCTGGCAAATCATTGAGGACTGAAATCAGAAAATTATGGCAGACATTTGAGTTTTAGACTTCATATCATCAAAAATGCATACTAATGCAAACTGTGTTGTTCCTTTTACTTTCTGAGGAGGTAGGGGGGTGTATGTGTGTTCATACCTCTCAACTGTACAGATTTTCACGGAATGTCTAGATTTTTTCCTTATATTTTTGGTCTGTTCGTCATAAAAATTCATTTTTTTTTGACAAATCACTGGGATAAGCTAAGGATTAAAGTTACTAAATAATGACATGTATTTGAGTTTTAGATGTCATATACTTTAGAAAATGCATTCTAACACAAATTCTGTTATTCTAGCAATTTTTAAGTACAAGAAAGCAATATTTATAATCCATCCCTATTTATTTTAGATTTTGTCCAGATTTCTTGCACTTAAAGATTGAGGAGTGTGTGTGTGTGTGTGTGTGTGTGTGTGTGTGTGTGTGTGTGTGTGTGTGTGTGTGTGTGTGGTTGTGAGGGGGAGTGAAATACCCTATTTAGAGTTAGCAGATGGAATTTATTTTCAAGTGCATTTTCAAGGAACTGTGAGCTTCAAGGGAAGAGAAGTTTACTGTTGCTCTAGCTAAGTCTGCTTAAAATGTTCAGCCTTTTTGTTTAGCAAATGGTATCACTATTGTGGTGCAGAATTTTAAAGCAGTGCTAGTTGCGCAGCAAGTAGCATTCCTTTTTTTTTTGTTTGAAAAGTTTTAATTACTTTTACCATTATAATAATAATAATTTATATATAACAATAGGTACATCACTGGTAAACTATGTACATTATTTACATTTGACCTGAATAAAATTAAATTAAGAAATAGATCATACAGTAAAAGTTTCTGCATGGAATGTAAAACATTTCTTTCACCTTCTTTCCTTGTCTTTAAGAGTCTGCTGAAATTGTTTTTAAAGTGTCATTTAGAGATAGTATCTTTGGTTAAGGCAATTACCTTACATGCACAAGGTGCAGGGTTTAATTCTCACATGGGGTAATTGGCTAGGCTTAAAATGGCCCACAAGGGCAATTAGCCTAGTAGTAGTAATCTATTCCAGGTTTTATTACCCCAAACTTTTGATGCAGTTCTCAGTTCCTTGATCTTGGTTTCCATCAAAGCTGTTTCTTTCAGGAGACACAAACATTCTTCAACTGTTGGTTCAGATGATGATTTCCATTTTCTTGTACTGTATTTCCTTGCCACAGCTAACGCAGTTCATAATAGGTATAAATCATTGTTATTCATTTCTATTTTTACATTAACATTTAACAATATTAAATATTTTATTAATATAAATGTGTCTGTAAATGTAGCTTGAAGAAATTAATTTATTTCTTCCCAATAAATTTAGATTTTAATACAATTGCTTAACATGTGTATCCAGTTTGCTTCACATTTTCATAAAAAATCTCCAGCTTATGATTTCTTTGGAAGAGTTGAACTTGGCTAGTTTGTTAGGAGTGAGAAAAGATCTATGCAGAAACTAACACATATATCTTCCAAAATTGTGTATTAGAAGTTAATTTAATGGAATCCAATAAGTTAGTTTTACTTTCCATTGATA
Source organism: Protopterus annectens (assembly GCF_019279795.1). Lineage (NCBI taxonomy): Eukaryota > Metazoa > Chordata > Ceratodontiformes > Protopteridae > Protopterus > Protopterus annectens. Next base: position 1,995,534,299 of record NC_056735.1, read on the forward strand.
AAATGTATTGTGTGGCCTTTTGTAATAAAATTCCAGTAGTTCTGGTGAGTTTTGACTTTGTAATTCATTAAAATTTTGTAAAGTTTTGATGTTATATTTGTCCAGTGGTAATTGTAAATAATTTCATATATTAGTTTTGTTATTTTGAGAGTTATTTTAAACAAGGAGTTATTGATTATTCTGCATAGATCTTGTGCATATGATATTACACTTTGCAGTACTAGCCAGTCATTGTTTATGATGTTGTATGTATTTAATATGTGTTGATAATCTAACACTTTCTCATTTTTTATACAATGTTGCCAGCAAATATTTTTTTTTGTCTCCCAATTGGTGAAAATGTTTTTATGCATCTTGTTAGTAAAGTTTTTTGTGGAAGTGAATGGTATTAGTAATTCTATCCACAATTTTTTATCTGTGTTGATGTTTATAAATTTCCTAAAGGAGTCATAAATATAGTTTATGTAATTTAAGTTGGTTGGTTTTGAAGCAAGTAGCATTCTTGAGGTAGAGCGCTGTAGGTTCTACTCCCACAGCATGTATATTTGTATTTTAAGGGGGTGGGGTGTTGCAGTCCTGAGTATGACCTCCTTTGGATGAGATGCCTAGTAATTATGAACCTGTTTTTCAGCTTGCTACCCATTTCCTATTGCAATATACCAGATTACCATTTTTTTAATGTAACAGGCAATTTATTCTTTAAGGGCAGCAGACACTACATTTGCAGATGAAACACTGAAATATAAAGTTGTTTTCTAGCAACAACTGCTTCATTAGTTACAGATCTCTATAATGTGGAATTATACAGATGACTTTTACTTCTGCAGAGATTGTGCATATTGCCTGATACTGGTGGATTGCAATGACAGAAGTTTGAGTGGCCTTTTGTGGTCAAAATGTTCTGAATTGGGAAGTTTTTCATTATTGGTTCATATGTTTTGTTTCATTGCTTACTGGAAAAATATTCAAAACTATAAAACATACTATAACAAATGATGCTGTATTATACAAGGGATATAACTCAATTATTATACATTATAATTGATTGAATCAGGAAGCTGAATCAAATCACTTTTGCATTGTTCTAAAAATGTGTGCAAGGGGCCTATGATTTAAAAACAGCCCAAAGCGAAACTTAACCTACCACTGGCCAGATGCATTTTCTTTAAATGTGGGTTTCAATGCTGTTTCAGTTAATGTGACTTTCAAAGATAGAGAAGTTTTAATGCCAAGTCTGTTTTCATTGAGTATTGCTTTGTTTAGGTTTAGCAAATGTCTATCAGTGCTTGTGCTATAAAATTTTAAATAAAAGTTGTAAATTAAATCCAAATATCTGTAATCATTGTAGAAGTAAAGCATAAAACAGTATGCACACAGAGTTTTGAACAGTGTTTATGGCAACTGGGGAGAAATAGCCAAGTAAGAGGACACTGGAATGGCTATGTTTGTGTGTGTGTGTGTGTGGGGGGGGGCTGCATCGGGGTGCTGGATTTGCACCCCCTGCAAAAAATCCTGTGGGCTCCCCTGCTACCATCAGCTGTGAATGGGAGAAAAAATAAATATCAGATCATCTCACCCAAGAGAAATTTTAAAGTGGCTGCACAGTAAATTTGAATGATGTAGTGTTATTTTTTTTAAGAACTGTATAGTTGGTTATTGCAGGATTCAGCGATGTCAAGACTATGTACAAATGTCTCATGCATGATAAATCACATTCTGTACTTGGCAGTCAGCACTCCAGGCTGTGTAACATAAAATACAAAAGATTCTTATGGTGAAATCTTTTTTGAAAAAAGAAAATGACATTCTAAAAGCGTTTGAAAACATGTTCACAGCTTCCTGATACAAAACACAAAGGCAGGTCATATTTCATAGCATCATAATGCCAAGCATCATCATATTTAGATTCATTTATAAAATACAAATAACAACTTTGTCATTTTAATTGAGCAATCCATCTGTTAAACAGTAACTGTTTGGGCAACAGCTCCACCTCACATCTAATATGCAATACAGTATTTCAATCTAAATGACAACCATTATCCAACAGCGCTCTTAAGGTTCCATTCCAATGTAGTTCTATGTACACTTGCATGAGTTAAAATAAATGTTTTAACCCTGTTAATAAACAGTCAGGAAATTACTCAAATTTTAACAAAGATAATGCTAAAACCTTATCTTAAGATCACTATCCATTCCACGCCCTTCATGATCAGTAAGACAAACTTCCATACATAAAATTTTCATTTTATGAAAATCAATCAACAACAAGCAAACTGTTAGCTACTTGGAGCCTGTACTAGGGAGAAATACCATGAAGATGTCTACAGGTGTACTGTAGGATAATTCCCACACCCCAGGTACAGCCATCATTCCTTCTCACTTAAAGATGAGTTTCCCTCATGTTCAATAGTACATTTACCAGAAAGAAGCTGCACAGTCACATACCATGGTTGATTAAAGAGGACAAGAATACCAACTGCTGCAGTAGCTTGTTCCATTAGTTTCATCTCACTTACCTCCACTACCCTGCTGAAAAACATGCTAGCAGCATCTGAAGCTAGCTTCTTAACACTGTAGTTCCTATCCCAAAAATGAGGTGTCCACAACCAATGGATCCTGAGTGCATTGCTAACTACACCGCAAATATTTAAATTGTATCTCTTTTCCTGCTCTCGCTAGCTATGACGAGCAGGATTCTCAGACAATAAGAACTGTAAGAAACTATCAAGCCATATGCTCCCTGATCATCTTGGAAAACTTTTAAAGGGAAAGAAACCTGCATTCATGATCCTCTAGGTATAATTTCATTAACAGGAACTGAAATGATGACCAGTTTTATTGCACCACAGCTGTGAATTTGGTAGAGCTTGTTTCACAAAGTAAACGTCAAACACATGAACAGTATTGCATGTATCTTTTTCCTAGTGTGTCACAAATATAAACTGCTTCACATTTAGAAAAATTAAGGAAAAATATTAAGTTGTAGTTTAATAAGATTGGCTTGCCTACACAATTATTACAATATTAGTTCTCTTCAGTCACTGTAACAGTAAATCATAACATCAATTTGAGTTTATCTTACATAAATTTTTTGTGGCATCATCCCCTTACTCATACCCATAGTTCAATGTTTGTTTCACAATGCAAATGTTAAAATTAACAACAAAAAAAGGCAGCTATAAAAATATTTGAATGCATAGTCTATACAGATACTAGGTTTGATCGATCAGAAATTAACAAGACCAATCCTTTTTTGCAACAGCATATTATTAATAGGTATAGTTTTGAGGTAGATTGTTTGGTGTATGACTGCTATATACAAACCATATCGACATAATTGTTATTTATTTACTTTTGCATTTAATTTTGTAGGTAGAAAAGGAAGAAAACACCACAGGGGTAATGTACATCCAAGCAAAAACTCTGTGAAATCAAACTGAAGGATGGCAGGTACTCCACGACAATCGAAGCAAACCACTGAAAATAACTTAAAATATACTCCTTTTATTCCACAAAGTAAGTGCTTTCGTGTCTCCAAGGATGCTTCTTCAGACTTGTAAAACAGTTACAAAACACTCTAATATTCATTTAAATATACCTACACTTCTACTAAAAGCCAATAAAATGATTCATAAAAATCACATGATGTAACTTCTTAGTGAAAGCACTTAAATGCAATCTTCTTAAACTGACAGCATGCAAATATAGAAAAAGTTCCTTATGCATGTATATATATATATATATATATATATATATATATATATATATAAAAGTCACTATAAATACATGTTCTAAACATATTAAAGGAAAAAATCTATTAGTAATCTTATAAACAGAGAGATATGGTTCCACCACATGCCACTTCACAGATACCAGCAGAGCATTCTATCTCTTCCATTCCCTCTACTTCCATTTTGTGACATCATTTCCGCTGAGAGGAGCTGTGAATCAACAGCATGGAGAGGCGCGTTCAATAATAGATATAGGAACTAGTTCTACAGAGGCATCAGCACCCAAGGAACCAGTTGTGAGGAGAAAAACTCCAACAACAGAACATATTTCTCAGCAGATGAGCGAACAAGACTCAATGCTCCATTTTCTGCTACCATTTCGCCCACTAAATCAACAACCATGGAGCCCACAGTACAGAGGCAGAAAACGGAAGACATCGGGCAAACAGTTTGAGTTCCAGAAGAAGTTGCTGAAGCGCTTACTTTGTGGAATAAAAGGAGTATATTTTAAGCTATTTTCAGTGGTTTGCTTCAATTGTCATGGAGTACCTGCCATCCTTCAGTTTGATTATATTTGTAGGTGTTCGGATTGCAATGTCGTTTTAGTGCATATAGAGAATTGTAAAATCATACCATTCAGTGATGTTTCTGAAACTATTTCTAATGAAGAGTGTTAATTTTAACTTGTTATTTATCATGTTTTTACTTTGATTCTCACATTCCACAAAATTTGATAAACAGTTTGTCAACGAGTACTATTCTCTCTTACAGAGCTTTTCTATTTGACTTTCTGATGGTATTCCTTCTGTGTGGACTCTGCATGTCTTCCCAATTCTGTGGGTTTTATCTGGGTGCTCTTGGTTCCTGACACATTTAAAAGACATGCAGTGGATGATTGGCCAATTAGCTGTGTATATTTGAACGTAGTATGCAAGAACAATCGTGGCAAGGCTAACCACCTGGTGGTGTGAACTTTGGCTCTAGATGACTCTCACTATTCTGTTGATCTAACTTCATATGTAGAAATGGGAAAAAGGATGTTATGGATAGACCATGGCGGGACAGAAGTTGTAATCTAAAATCATTCTTAGCAACTTCAGCCCAGGATACCGAGTAACACAAAAGTTAGAATAAATATTCTGATTCTAGTATGTAGATAAGAATGAGTAGCAAATAAGTTTCACAACAGAGTCAGACAGATGACATAAAGATAGGAAAGACATGCAATAAGCAAGAACTTCACTTTTTCTGAGATTACTGGGGTTGTGGATGACTGGGAGATGAGGTAGGACAGCAAATTATGAATATGACAGTGGAATGGGTTTGCAAGTACAGAAAAAAAAAGCAATCTGTATTCCATGAAGTATATGGTGAACCAATTATGTAAAGATGGCAAACTGCAATGGCAACAGTCTTATGTGCAGAAAACAGCAGTGGAAACCAAATAAGAAAGACTTGGACTTATTGTAAATTGTAAAACAATAACTTTATTATTAAACACATTTAAAGCAATTCTGATGACGTTCCTGAATGAGCAATGAAAGTGCTTAGCATGTTATGTGTTTTAATAATAAAATTATGGTATTACAATAACAAGTCTGAATCTTTCTCGGTTTCCATTGCAGTTTTCTCTATGCAGAATCCTAACCATGCTTTGATGTCATTGCATTGACTCAGACAATCTGTTTGGTTGGCTGCTACAGTGCCATAAGTTGTCGTGGGTGGGCTGTAAGCAACCTTTTTTTGGAAGTTTTTGGAAACTTGAAAATCTAAAGTGAGTAAAAAAATCACAGGAAACATTAAAATAACATTTCTGCAAGCCCCCCTGCAACCCCACACCCTCCCTACTTAAATATACCAACTCCGAGATTGTACTACAGTGAAGAAAAGGAAAATCTCCCATTCTGCGCTGTATGCAGAAGCACAGAATGGTAGGTTTCCCATATACTTGCTGTAGTGCGATCTCAGAGTTCATATATGTAAGTAGGAGATGGTGTGAGGGGTGCAGGGGGGCTTGCCCCCCTGCAGAAACGTTATTTTAATGTTTTCTGTGTTTTTTTTTTTTTTACTCACTTTAGATTTTCGAGTTTTCAAAAACTCGATCATATGGTCTCTTACCATATGGGTTTCGAGTTTTTGGTAACTCAATAATCTAAAGTGCACATACACATATATATATATATATATATATATATATATATATATATATGTGTGTGTGTGTGTGTGTGTGTGTGTGTGTGTGTGTGTGTGTGTGTATATACATATGACAATACATACCTTATAGAAAGCTCATGGGCTCTCTAAGATATAACCAGTAAGCAGAAATGAATTAATAAAGGAAGGAATGAAAGTTTTCTCTTCTATTTTATTATTTTGTGTGTTTAGCTTGCAAAACTGTATTTAAATCCCAGATTTTATACTACCTTTCCATCTTAAGAAGAATCACTGAAAATGATTTATGGCCATTGGATGTTTTGTCAAATCTTGCTATACTCCATGACTCTCTGGTGGCTTCTTTGCAAATCTGACTTCTAATCTTAACAGTCTTAATTTCTTAATGCCTGTCACTGTACTAATATATCTATAAAAACTATTAATTTTTCGGGTGTTTCTGTTACATAAACAATAAACAAGACAAATTTCAGTTTTATACATAAGTGTTTGGTCTGCAGATGAATAACAACATAAAATACTTAGGGTTCATTAGATGGAATACACCACATGTTATAGTGAATATTTTGCATTTGGTAATTATAACATGTGGCATTAATGTGCTATTGCAGATGAGGCGTATGTTATGAAGTGTTGCTCTATATGTGTGTGTGTGTGTGTGTGTGTGTGTGTGTGTGTGTGTGTGTGTGTGTGTGTGTGTGTGTGTGTGTGTGTGTGTATGTGTGTGTGTGTGTGTGTGTGTGTGTGTGTGTGTGTGTGTGTGTGTGTGTGTGTGTGTGTGTGTGTGTCCTGTAAAAGATAATAAGCTCAGATGTGCTTTGCTTATCTAACAACATCATAAGTGCAGTTTACCAAATCAATTGAGCTGTATGCATGTATGAAATGAAGAAAGGGAGTCCAGGTGGCTGGTGCAAGAGACAAGATGATTAAGAGATGAACTAGCCTAGCTGCCCACTAAATTAGGACACACTGTCCACAAGTCATCCTTTTCTGCTGCCGCTCCTTTAATTACAGTGTCCTTGTCAGGGAGGTCATTTTAATTCAATCATAACCAAATATTCCTGGGTAAGTGTCTTGCACATGTGCTGTTCCAACACTCGTTTGTCACATTATCGCTCCCTGTCACTTTTGAAGGTAGGTGTCTTTTTGAAGAATGGGTTACTACAAGAGGGTCACATCATTTGCATGAAGCTCTGAAAGCATTCTTTCTGCAGTGCAGCTTTCTGAAATGATTTACACACCACATTTTCTGAGAATCTTTTGGGAACATCTGTCAAATAATATTTGTCACACCTGTATTCCGAAAGCTCTTTCTTATCTAGTAAGCTTTTTGCAACTTGTAAAGTTTAAAATCTTTTTTCTTCCTTCAGATAAAAAAAAATATTTCTTCAGAATGTTAAATACAGGCTGGAAAATATTTACAATAAAATATAATAAAATTGGTCTGGCACATCTGAATTATAGTTTGTCACCTTGCATGAGAAAGGAACTCATATATGGACAATACTGAATTGTTGGTTACATTTTACTGCCTGTTATTTATTGATAAAAAAAGATGCTTACTCATCTACCATATTCAAAACTAATAAAATATGCTCTCACAGTTATAAAGTAGACAATTATTTGTACATTTAAATATCAAATGATATATAACATTGAGTTTGGTATGACTGCAGTCAGTCATAGTAAGATGCCATCTGAATATACTATTTTTCTTTCTCTAATTCACTTTTTATTTAGGAGAAATGTCATAAACAAGTCTACATATTCACTTATGTTTTTATTAAATGTGTTGATCTATTTTTTTCCTGTTTTTGTTTGTTGAGAGTCGGGGTCATGGTTTGTGCTCTGTATAATCAGTGTAAAGAGAAATGTAGAGAAACGTTTCACTCCTACTTCAGACAAAAATGCATACAGGGGCTAGAGAAGTGATATGCCACTAGCTATGGAACAGGTAGCTGGTATGTAGTACGTCCCCAGTGCTTATGCACAGTAGTATACTATCACACACACACCCACACACACACACACACACACACACACACACACACACACACACACACACACACACACACACACACACTTATGAATGTTTATCAGTGAAAAAGAAATCATCTGAATGCCATGCACCAACTTTTTTAAATTGCATTTTCTCATTCCTGCATTCAAGTTCTTGAATCAATTGTCCAAATAGTGAATTAACATCACTTTCATAGAACAATGTCCAGTCTCCTCTCCTATGTTGTGATTGTACAGAGATGCACTACAGCAGTGTCTGTGCACAATGCTTCAATTTTATGCACCCTCCAGATGCATGTGAGTACCTTCTGTTGCATCCTTCAAAAACATGGACAACTCTTTTTTCTTCTGCACAGCCAGTATACCCATCCCTATGTACAATTCTGCCTTGCTGTGGTCACTCATCATACAGTTGTTAACCAATAAAATAGCAGTACTTACTGTAATGAAGTCTTTCAGTATTATGCAACAGAAAATCAGCTGAGTGAAACACGAGTTGTCATAACATTTTGCAGTTCTGTGTCTGAATCCATTTGCCCACAACTGATTACTAGATGACAGAGATGTACACATCAGGGTAACACTCCCAATAACCCCTTACATGAGGCAGATTTTTCTCTTACCCCGGAAATATGCCACACTTTTTAAAATTTCTTATGAGACTGACATTTACATGAACAGCCTACAATGATTTGTGCCCATTTATAATCATAATCCACCTCCAGAGAGTCTTCCTATGCCAGCTGGATGTCTGTCTTCACAGCATGTACAGATGAACACTCTTTGTTGTTATAACTCCTTCACCTTCCACCTTCCTCAGTGATTTCCAGGTCCTTCTGACATATTTATTGGACTTTGATGTTAGAGTAAATGTTTTTCACATTATTATAATACATATTCCATATTGCATGTACTAAATTTGTCAGATCCCCCTTCCCGCATGTACCACTGTTAGCCAAAGTTAGCCATAGCTAGAAGAGCGCTGCTTTTCTCTGTGTCCCCATGTGGCCTCCACATGACTTAATAACATCCTATTGTGAAGGTGCTCAGTGAGACATTGAAATAAACAGTGGGATCACTCTTAAAAATTATGAATATTTTGCAGCATAGTGCTTTTACTGAGAGCTGTGCATTTCTGTTTGTGTCTAAAGTGGGAAAAATGCCATATACAATACTTTCTAAGTGCATCTCACATGTATTCTCTTATATTTATTTGTCTTTTTGCTAACACAGGATATGATTCTGCAGAAGATTTATATAATATAAGATTTTAAAAGTTAATTATTTATGGCACACATTTAAAGCACCTGTATATGTAGATGGTTCAGTTCTGGTTAAGAAAAAGTAATTTATATATTTAAATGAGTAGCAAAGTTGTAGGATACATTTGAGGACCTTGTTAATTTAATTTGAAGAAAAACATAACATGTCCTTATATGGCATGAAGGGGATTCACACTTTTACCAGGTACTTCAGTTTCCGAGGAGCAAAATATCTGAGGAGTTTATTCCAAAGTCAGAAGACCTTTAATACAAATTCACCTTAAAATAAATGGTTCTTTTTTCCCTCTTATTGTTGAAAGTACTTAAAATATACCTTACAGGAAAGACTGTGGTCTTGAAGATAAATAATATTGCTTTTTTATAATGATATTATTGTTTGTGAATGATCAAGTATCCGCAAAGACTAATTCCTGACACAGTGTAGCACTCTTTCTCATTATATAAGAAGTCAGTAAGGATACATGAAAAATGAGAGAAGAGATTGTCTTCTGTGACATTTGATTGCTGGGCTATATAATGGGGTCAAGTGCAATTAAGTAACTATAAAGGTAACTTCCAAATCTAACTAAAAACAATAAATAAATAAATAAGGCCTACCTCATGACTGAGACCATGAGGCCTGGAAGTGTATATGTGATGTGGTAGATATTTCTACAAGGCAGAAACACCATCTTACTGATTTTTTTCTTGACTTCGTATTATCTCAAAATAAGGGATGGAGAAAGCCAATATGGATGAGTTAGACAGGAAATACCATCCTTTTCACAATGGACCTTTATGAAGAGTACAGGTCTGACCTATACTAATTTCAATGTTTGCAGGTACATTTTTATCCATTCAGATGTGACAAATTGAGATTACCACACTGGAAATGCTGTTCACAATAAACTGTTAAGAGTCTGGTTTGCAAATGGAAATGAATGGAATATGTAATAAATCATCCATATCTGCAGGCCATGTATGGGGGCTGTGATGTGTTTCTTAACATGGCACTAGACTCTGTACAGCAAGCAACATACAGTTACTGCAAAGCATTTGACAGCATGAATGGATACAAGAACAGCTGAAAAGATAACACTGATACAAAGACTGAAATTTTGGAGCAAGTTTGTCTGCCTACTAAGTTCATGAAAAAAGAACAGGATCGGTGGCTGTAATAAATAAAAGTACCCTCCAGAGTGAAAACAAGCATTAAATACTAGTTTTCTGCTTAACTTATATTATGCTGGGATAGCTCGCATGCCAAACTAAAAAAGAATGAAGAGATATCCAGATATTACTGGAGTCAGAAATGTGAAACTCAGAAACAGGTACAGAGACTGTCATGACATTTGCACCAAGTTCAGCTGTCGAAAACTCATTGAGTTTTGTTGCCTGTTCCTAGGCTACATCATTTTATGTTTCCAAAAGCAATGTGTATTTTATTCCTGCAGCAAATGTGGTAACTGTTAAAAGAAGAAATGTAATGGAAACAATGATACAGATTGCACTGTTCATACAGACTAACTAGGAACCAGTTCTCAATGTCTTAGTGAATAAACTCCTGAGTGAGTGTGGGTATGTTAGCTAACAAAACATAAGTAAAGTCGCCATGTTTAATAAAATGTAAATGCTTTAGGGAATTGCACAATGAATGAGAGAATGTTAATAATTTAAAGTAGATCCCTCTGATATGACTAAAGTTGCATATGTCTAAGCTAAGCAGTGTCATAGGCATGACCATTCACAATAGAAACGTGTTAATTCTTAAGGGAAGTGACAGTCTGAATCTATTTGATATGGAGATCTGTAGGCACTTTGAAAAAAGCTAGTGTGCAACTCCATATGTAATTAAATGTGATAATGACTGTTCCTGCACATACCACACAAACACTCATGGCTTTTTTATTAGCAGCAGACCCCCAACTAAAATACATGCATACATACTTACCTACATATATAAACTCATAAAAACGATACACCAATAAATAAATAAACATAAATATTTTGTTCACAATACATATTCTATAAAATTATTAGTTGTAATCTAAACAAAAACTAGTACCATCTTACATTAACCTTTTTAATCTTATTAACAACTTTTATTCAGTAAACAATATAAGAAATTTGGTCACACATGGATTTTGTCCAAGAGCATTTGAGGTAATTGAGGGTTGGAAGTGAGTGGAGAGGGTGTGTGTGTGTCTGGGGGGGTGGGGTGGGGGGGTGTATGGCAGGTAAGAATTTGTAAAAAGTTAGGGAATTAGATTAGGTTGGAAAAAGAAGGGTTAAATTAAGGGATTATGTTGGGATGAACTGAGATCAGTAGAGGTAGGGTTTGAGTAGGCAAAAAGCTATTGTACAGGATCAAGTTTAGCCTTTTGGCATGGAATTTTAGTTGGTGGGTGGAGAAAAGGTTTCTGGATGAATCTCTGCTCTCCTCTGTTCCCCCATTCCTTCTTACATTTGTGAGGTGAGCAGAGCTACCCTGTCTTGCAGTTTGGCATTTGACTGAGTAAAGAGTATAACACTGTTTGTTTTCTCTGAGCTTGAATGGCTTATGCTGCTTGTAATGTTGACGTTCTCCAGTTGTTTTAATAAATGTAAGGAATGTTCAATTTTTACTTAGCTTTATTAAATGTAGTAGAGGTTTCAACATTTATGCTGTATTATTCCTATGCGGTTTCATTTAATAAACTGGTCGCAATGACATAATTGGTGTAATTTTTGTCTCAAAGTGCTTTGATAAATAAAGCTTGGTCACAGACAGATTTGTGCAAGGGCGCTTAAAGGTGATTGAGATTGTAAGTGATTGGGGAGGATGGGAGGAAGGGTGTAGGTAGGAATTTGCAAGAAGTTAGGGAATTAGAATAGTTTGGGAAAAGAAGGGTTAAATTAAGAGAACAATTTGGGAGCAAGTGAGATCAGTAGAGGTGGGGTTTGAGTAGGAAAAAAGGTATTCCACGAGATTAAGAAAAGTCTTTTGGCATGGCCTGGTCTGTTGAAGATTGTGGGAGTGTTTGCTGGGCAAAAAAGAGGGACTCTGGGTAAACCTCTCCTCACTTCCTCCTTTCCTTCTTACGTTTATGAGATGAGTGGAGGTACACTGGCTCAAGATTTGGGATTTGAGTGAGTGGAGGATGTAATGCTGCTTGGTTTCTTTGAGGGAAGCAGTCAGCGCTGCCTGTAATGTAGCAGTGTTCTGCAGTTGTGTTAACAAATGTTAGAAATATTCAATACTTATTGAGTTTTATTAAATGTAATCAAAATTTCGATATGTGCTATAATATTCAAATGTGGTTTCATTTAATAATCTGGTTGTAATGGCATAATTGGTATAATGTTTTCTTCAAAGTGCTTGGACAGATTGTTACACTTATTAGCAGTCCTTAATTTTATTACATATCCCTGACTTTCACTTAGAATTTCTCTGTATCCCATAACAAATGATAGGCTACATACCTCGCAACCTCTTCATACAAGAAATCTAGACAAAGCCTAAAATAATGGCCAGACACAGGCCCAAGAATATGGATTGATTTTAAATATTACTCTTTTAAACTTCAAAGGTTGCTAGAATAACAGGGTTTGTGCTAGCATCCATTTACTGAAGAATGTGAAGTCTGAAACTCAAATGTAAGTCATTATTTAGTGACCTCAGTACACAGTGTTTCAGTGTTTGCCAGAAACCACAAATTATATGAGGAACAGACCAAAATTATGATCATTTTGATCTACCACATGCATTCACATCAAATGCAGTTTGGAAAAGGAAAAAAAAATGCTTTCAGTAATTTCAAAGCAAATCTTTCTTTTGTTTTTTTTTTTGCAACAGGTAAACTACCCTACATCCAACTTGTGGAAGGAAACTTCTAGCTTATATAAGCTAACTCTGAGGTTGCACAAGACCGGAAAAAAAGGGGAACCTCAAAGTTTGCTGAAAGTGTTTCTTGACTATTTTCTTCTGTTGAACAATATTTAATATAAATAAATATGGTAGATTGACAGATTCCTGTTTGCATGGTCATCCACCACTGAAATCAGACAACCTGCACTTCATGTCACTGCACTCTTTTTGAGGGTCACCAAATATTTGTTGAACACTCTGGGCATGACCCAATTCCTGTATGGGTCATGCCTTCTAGAATGAATCAGCATTTCTCCTTATTGAGTTATAGACAGCTCTGTGACTGCGAGGGAAATCAACATGCATGGGCGATAATACTGCAGCTGGGCAGTTACTTATAAAACTTTTAGGGAATGAAGCCCTGGCAT